>NC_141321.1:5005050-5105050 GCF_037954235.1 Aulostomus chinensis
ACACACACGTATATATATATGTGTGTGTGTATAGATGTATAGATAGATAGATATACATACACACACACGTATATATATCTATAGATATATAAATTCCGTTGTTTGATTATTTCAGCTGGTATGATCCACCCCTTCTGCTCTCTACATGCCTCCATGTTCCCCCTGTTGACCATGAACAACCTCTGAGTGAGGTTTTGGTGAAGATTTGGTTCACGCTACATGCAGAGCTGAGGAAATGTGCTTGTTGTGCCCCTGCAGACCTCAGACCTACACAGAGGAGAGGACTTGGCAAAAATGATCATAAACAGAGTGACAAGACGCTCTTTTGAGTGACAGCAGGAAGCTCTGGAGTTCTCTGAAGCTTTAAGAAAAGTCTGCAGTTTTAACCTCCTTACGAGTTTGCAATAAAAGAGGATACGGATGCAGAACTTGTTGTATTCCTCTGCATTGTATTGCATCCATGCAGTAATACATGTAACATCGCATCCTAACTAAATTATAGGTCAACAAATATGCAAAAAAAGAGTCCTGAGTATTGACATCAAAGTGACACATGCGCACCAGCGGGAGTCAAAGAATAAGACATGAAGAAAATCTAAATCTGTATCAATGTGTGACTTTATATTTTCCTGTTGGAAGAACCTGCATGTAGTTGGCCTCCATGTGATGTCAACCCAACTTTGTGACGCATCAGTGCGTCCGTGGCGTTGTGGTTCCTACATGACAAGAACTTCAACTTCGAACCTCGCAAATGCTCATGAACACAACAAAGTTTGACTTCCCAGAACAACTTTGACGGAGAACGACTTCCTTGAGTCTGAGTGTCAGACTTTGTGACGTCAAGTGAATGTGGTGAATAACTTCTGATTTAATTGTGGAACAACCGCAATGCCTTTGTCTTGTGTTCTCAAAGATGTAGTGTCACAATATATAGACCCTCCTCAAAGGCTCACTCCAGACCAGACTTCAGGACCATATGCACAGGGAGACGTGCTCCCTGGCTGTCTCCTGTAATCAGCTGTTCCTGCTTGTGGAAAACACTTGTTCATGAAGTCTCCCAGGTAAATAACCTGTAAAACTGCTTAAGTTCTTTGTGAGAAAACAAGAGTAAGGTGAGTAGATGGAGGTGTGATCTGAGGGAGAGAGAGGAATGTAGGGCCAAGCAGCACGTGACGTGTTTCTTGAACAGATGAGTTTTTAATCCCCACCGGTACATAAGCAGTGACTATGCAGTCCTGAATGAGATGGGAAGGTCATCCCTCCACTGGGAGACAAGAGGGAACAAAGTGTTGGCCGCCTGGAGGCAATTCACCGTAGGAGAGGAGGAACTAAGCTGCCTGTAGGAGCTGATAGGCTGCCATAGGCTCAATGAGAGACCAAACCCTGGGGAAGTGTGGCCTTTCATGAAGATTTCTTGTGTTACAATTAGATATCTGGACTCACTTTCTATTTGGTGTTTCTAGCCGAAAGTTCGGCGAGTTCAACTGGTATGTTAAAGTTCACCGTACAAATCATGTATTTAACCTTACCTCAGGATGAAAATGGATGGATAATATTGAAGTGCTGAAAGCCAACATTCATGGAGTTAATTATGAGATTGGAGCAGATACCCGGTGCTTTGTAGTCCCCGCTTTCATGCCTAGACAGGAGCTCATGTCCTCTCCTCTAACTTCTGCAAGGACACACATAAAAACCCCTGCTGATCACAAAGCACCAGAGTCTGTGTGTTCTGTTTCAAATCATCATTGCAGTTCAACTCTGGATTGAGCATTTTGTCACTGCAACCAAATCACATTTCCCATTTTTTCTGAGACTCTATGGAACCACCTGTCCCTCAGTCTTTGTCTCTTCCTACACGGCCGTGTTGCTGTATTTGCACCATTGTGTTGTGGCATCATATCAGCTCATCCAGCACACTGAAGACGTTCCAGACGAAATAAACAAAGCGTTCACTGCTTGCTAGTGTGCGTCGCAGTCTTTCATCTGTATGTGTGATTTGCATTATCACTTAAAAGGTGGTTTGTAATCGAAGTGTGTCCAGTTTGTTTCTGCTGCACCCTGTGGCTTAAAAGTATTAGAAAACATCACCAAGATTCATCCCTCCTCGTCAGTTCATGTCCAGGTTGAAACTGAAAATGCTGCTGCCTGAAACATGTGATGCTACGCGTGATGTTAGCATAGCGACAGCCGCTGCGGTCACCAGTCATTGTAGTCAGCTGGAGCAGCCACACTGACCACGTTCTTCGCGCGAGACCCCGGCCGCACTTCTCTACTGTGTCTGTATCTCTTTTCCCATTGTGTGAAGCTGCAGTCCTCTGGGCGTTTGATGTGAGAGGGCAGCCAGAACACGGGGAGCCAGCGCCACTGGTCAAAAGCCTCACTCTACATTACTTTTGCTATTTGTAATTGTACAATAGCAACCCGGGAGTTTTGGTGGCCATCTCTGTTGATGTTTCTCCACTTGTTTGAGAATATCTGGTGCTGGGTAAGAAGTTGCACCGAGGATGCATTGATCCTGACTTCAGTGTTTTGGAGCCTGTTTGATGGAGTCGACAGGGAATAGAAAGAGAACTTGATGCTGCTGTGAGACACCCGTTTGACCTTTTTCCAACACACCTATTATGTTCCCAAAACCTTTTCACCCACCACTCAGCTGCTCCTCGATGGTCCCTGAGGACACTCGGCAACTCAGTCGTGCTTGAAAGAGGATTTGATTCGAAGAACTGTGGCGCATTTATATCTTTTGTTTCAAATATACGTCACTTTCAATTTGACACGTTAAGAAGCCATCCAAAAAAATTCTGAAATATAATGTTTTATTTTTCTATACATAAATTGAAAGGCCCAGAGTGAAAAACCTTGACATTCCAATCTTTTTTTTTTTAATTGCATCATCCCTGCCAGTCTGAACAGTACCAGCCTGTTCCTGTCACTCAGCTTCATGACGGTCCCTCGCCAGCGCTGCGGCTGATAGATGACTCCTGCTGCTCTTCATTAGCATCAAGTTCATTATGCAGCTAATACCTGTTGCCCATGTTGAAGAGGGGGACAATGTGGGGTCAGTAGCTATTAGCCGGTCCGTCCTCTGGGCTTTGTCCTGATCTGAACTCCATTCAGGAGAAGACTGGCATGTTATGACAAAGTGTATCTTTCATTACCCAGCAGACTGAGGTCAGCAAGTCATTAAGTGCAGCTTTGCAGGAATAATGCTGCAAGTTTCTGTGGAGAGGCGAGGGAGCACCGCTGAGTGTGAGGGGCTGAGGAGAAGAAGGGTTCAAGAGGATCATGGAAATTTATGCTAACCTACAAAGTGAAAGTTGTATGGGGGGCAGTGAAAAATGGGGAAGGTGTGTGTGTGTGTGTGTGTGTGGGGCTGAATGCACCCTAGCTTGTTGTGCATGTGTCACCCTCTGAAGGGTGCATGGAGAGAGGGTGAGGATGTTTATGCTGTCACTCCACTCTGCTATGATGGACTACCAGGACCCTGATTGTCCTGCTCCACACGAACACAACCATACACGTGAATCTGACGAGTGTGCTCGCCCTTTTGCCAAGTCCAATTAACAGCTACAGCTGCATCAGCATGCCCCTTGAGTTTGGTCAAAATTAATTTACCAACAAACTTTTTAATCAAATTTCACAACAACCCCTGAGGGGTAATTGGCTCTATGCACTCCCCTGTTTGGTGCTGTGATGCCTGTCTGCGTTGCAGCTGGAAGCCATGAAGCATTTCATAGCACGTTTGTCTTGCTCTTAGTGAGGGTAAGAAAAATGACTCTTCAGCATTTCCTGCAGTTTCTCAAATTACAGTGAGCAACACTTTCAAAGCCACAGTGTGATGAAAGTGAAACACGCAAATGTCAGGCTTTCTTTCTTTGAATGGTAACTGGGTTCCAGTGAGGTCTTAACAAGTCCTACATTGGAAAATCTGGATTTTAGGCCTTTAAAAGTCTTCTTCAGCTGTTTCTGATTTGGATCTTTTGTTCTTAATTATGATTCTGAAAAGTCTTAAATGTCAGGTCAGGGTTCAATGTGAAGTTTATTTGTTGCAATAACTTCTCTGTATCTCCGTGTTGGTTCCCCCGACGATTTGTATGGAAACTAGAAAGCACTGGGAGTGTGCACAGCTCTGCCAAGGCAAACTCTTGAATCCTGGCACCTTTGTGCTTGGAACCTCATTAAACCTGCCAACAGTGGTGAGTGGGCTCTCTTGCATGTTGGAGTGTGTGTCTGTTCCATAGCCCGAGGGAGGGGAAGCCTGAGACCTGAAAATATTTGCATTTTGCGTGAAGGAGCCAACTGATGTGCTAACACTATTGTCATGTGTCACTTCCTGCACCCACTGGGAGCCAGTAGAGAACAAACAGTTACAATTTACTGCATGATGTTGCTGTGCATCACGTGGAGACTGCAGTGATGTTTTTGATGCTTGTTACATCAGGCTGTCCTCCTGGAACAACTGGGTGGAGCCCACTTTCCTGCTCAGTGGCAAAAATTACATTTTAAATTGGCCAACTTGCCAGTGGAACGCTGTGTAATGAAAACGAAGACTTCCCTAGAAGCCACCAAGTTCATCCGGTTGACCCAATAAGAGGAGAACTTCACTAAAGTCTGCATCTCTCTGCCGCCACCAGGTGGTGCTAAGACTGATCTGGGTTCTTCCTTCATCTTTCTTACCCACCCCCCCCCCCCATGTTTGGTGAAAATCAGCCTCATTGCAGTAATTCTGCTGCCAGAAACCAACACCCAGCCAGTGATTGCCTAACCAAGCTGGCGTGTTATCACGCGTGCATCCGTGTCCGCTCATAGATGAGTAATGCTACCATCAACATACATCAAACTCTTTGGCTTTGTTGTGTTCCAGCCAATGGTTGAAGACTTCAGTGCTTTAAAACAAGTGACGTGACTGTTGAGGGTCAAAGGCTTTAGAATTTCACCATCAGTCAGAAAAACACCAAAACAAAGACTATTTGTTCTTGCGGAATGCGACGGCATGTGTCTACTTTACTTTATTTACACTGTGAGGTCCTTCTTTCATAGTTTCAGGTCATTTTGTCAGTATGGCCAATCGGCCTTACACTTCATTAGAAGTGGTCTTCAGAAGGCTTAAATTGAAAGCACCTGAAAGGCAAAATACCCTATTTTGGGTGAAGTATCACTTAAAGCTGTGTAAGCCTGCAGGAACTCAGAGTTATAATACTCCCCTTCAATGTATTACTGCCACTACAAGACAGATACTGGCTGAAGGATATTCAGGGAACTTGTTCCAGCAGAGTAGCAGAGGAGTTTGTTACATAGAACAGAGTATAAGGAATGATACAAATACGTCCATCCGTTCTATTTCTCAGTCACATTGCTGGGAGCAAACACTCCCCATATCTCACTGCTATTATGGCTCATGTCCATTAAACTATTTCATCGCTGTCACGGAGACCAACTCCATTTGTAAAGCACACTGTTTAACTTTAGTTTGATGTTCTGGCTGCCTGATTTAACCGCCTGCCAGGATTTATGTTGCAAAGGTTCTCTATTATTATGAGACAGCTGGCAATATTCAGTAATTCACCAAAGCAGGTCCAGACAGCAAAGATGTACCGTCATCTAACCATCGCAGGAGCTTTAAGGGTTGCACTTGGAAGTACTAAACACACTCACATGTCTAGAATATCTATTACCATTTTGTGCTTGCTACAGATACCCCCCCCCCCCACACACACACACACACACGGATTGATTGAGATTGTTTGGTCGCAGACTGCAAAGGGGCAGCTGGAAGGATGGCTCCTTCAAGCTTTATGCACCTTGAGGGCTGAGATATCTGCAGCTCAATGAAATCGACTTAAGACATCAAGTTATCACCCGTCATCAACACACAAACACATTCCTACATACTAATTTTCTTCCTGTTTTAAGGTCTAATGACTCTCTTGCCCGTCTTTGTATGAAAACCAGTTCACTGTGAAAAGTTTAAAGATTTAATGACATGTTCTTTGTCCAAACAACGTGGCTTGTTTGCAAAGCGTGAAAGAGACTCGTCACGTTGCTGGGAACAAAATGTGCTCACAAAATGACCAGTGAGGTCGATACATGCGGGTGTCCAAACGATCAACGTTTGCATTCAGGTCAAGTAACAAACTTTTCCTTTGTTATTCGGAAGCTGCTGTTCACTTCCTGTTAGTAGCGACGACATTCATATGTCTTTGACTTCGGTTTAGAACAGAAGACCATTTGTTCCTCTGGTCAAACCTCATGTCTGCATTAAAGGGTTTTTGTTGCTGAATAATTGTTGGTCTCTGGAGAACAGGACCTGTCAAATGCATGTAAACTCGACTGAAATCATAGTTTTTCAAAGGCAGACACACACCTTGGTGATAGGGTTGGGAATCAAACTCGTCCTGCATGGAAATGTTTCCCTCTGGCTGAGACAAACTCGATGCTGTCTCCCTCTAGGCAGTTCTCCACATGCCTTTGAGAATCTTTGGCAGGATGTCCACCGCGAGGAACACAGCTCACCAACGGTTAACCGTAACTGGTATTTGATGAAAAATTATGAGAAAATCTGACTGCCACCAGCTGTAAGGGGCTTATGGCCAGAGGCAGACATACTTTCTTGAATTAATGGATTTCTCACGTTCATGGAATTAGAACAATTAGTCCATCCATCCATCGTCGTCTACCACTTATTCCTTACTAGTAAGGGTCGCGGGGGGGCTGGAGCCTATCCCAGCATCTACGGGTGAGAGGCGGGGTTCACCCTGGACAGGTGGCCAGTCCATCGCAGGGCCAACATACAGAGACGAACAACCATTCACACTCACATTCATACCTACGGTCAGTTTAGAGAATCAATCAGCCTAGTCCCCAAAGTGCATGTCTTTGGACTGTGGGAAGAAGCCAGAGTGCTCAGAGAGAACCCACACAGGCATGGGGAGAACATGCAAACTCCACACAGAAAGATCCCGCGCCCGAGCTGGGACTCGAACCCGGAACCTTCTTGCTGTGAGGCCACAGTGCTGACCACTGCACCACCGTGCAGCCCTAGAACAATGAGTATTCCAGTTAAATCCCAGATAAAACTACAGCTCAACTGCAACTGTGCTTACAAACCTACTGATTCTCCACCTACGCGGAGCAGCTCATCAACATATAGAACATTGGGTCAGTTTAGGAGTTTGGTATTGAAAGAGTATATTCCTGTGCTTTCAGTCCTGAGTAAACAGTTCAGAGCACTGCTCTACCATCAAACCGCTCCCTCTCCCTCCGTTTGCCATCAATCTGGAGTGTCTCATTGTAGAGAGGGGAAATGGACTGGCACCTCACCTCGGAAACCTTTTGATTACCCATTTTCCTTCTCATGCCACGTGAGCTCACACTGGCCAAACCTCATGACAGACAACCCATTAAGGCATATAACGACCTCCCCACTCTGCACTGCCTCCCCGCCTGCCCTCCCTCTCCTCCTCCACACTCTCAGCATTTCTCTCTCTGCACTCTGATTAATTTCCAAACTAACTTGTTTATCGTCCACCACCGGCTTTCAGCTCAAGTGGTCGGCACAATAGATTCTTTCCTCCCCACACGACTGACGCTTTGAATTTGAAAATGGCCAGGAATTATTCATCAGCTGTCCTCCTCCACTTTACATTTGCTCTAAGAGGAGGGGTGCACTCGCAGCTTCCTGGGTTTTATTTCCTCATCCACATCCTCCTCCGTCATT
Source organism: Aulostomus chinensis (assembly GCF_037954235.1). Classification (NCBI taxonomy): domain Eukaryota; kingdom Metazoa; phylum Chordata; class Actinopteri; order Syngnathiformes; family Aulostomidae; genus Aulostomus; species Aulostomus chinensis. The sequence continues at coordinate 5,012,768 of NC_141321.1, forward strand.
TTGTGCTTCAAGCCAACTTGACCCTTCTAAAAAGGTCTCACAATGCAGAGAAGGAAACTGGTGTGACCTCTAAGCAGCTTCGCCAGATGGGAAATGTTAAAATACGGCACCAGGGGTGGTAAAGCAGCATCACCTGAAGTTTTTCCCTTGGAGAGCCAAAACTAAAACCTAATAGTGGGCAACGGAACAAAAGTCCATCCATCGTCATCTTCCGCTTATTCCTACACATTAAGGGTCGCAGGGGGGCTGGAGCCCATCCCAGCGTCTACGGGCGAGAGGCGGGGTTCACCCTGGACAGGTCGCCAGTCCATCGCAGGGCCAACATAGAGAGACGAACAACCATTCACACTCACATTCATACCTACGGTCAATTTAGAGTATCAATCAGCCCAGTCCCCAATTGCATGTTTTTAGACTGTGGGAGGAAGCCGGAGTACCAGAGAGAACCCAGCAGGAACAGGGAGAACATTGAGACTCACCCAGAAAGATCCTGTGCCTGAGCCGGGACTCGAACCCGGAACCTTCTTGCTGTGAGGCCACAGTGCTAACCACTGCACCACCGTGCAGCCCCAGAACAAAAGTAAATGCAGAAATTCTAAATTGTACTGAGATCCCTTATTCCTTTTCAATACGTTTTATTTTAGCTTTTACACAGATTGATCCCTGGGTATCTCAAGGCTCTGGATGTTGTGTGGCTGTCTTAGTTTACACATCTCTGCAATATTGCGTGGACATCAGGGGTGGTGCCTTTGGAGTGGCAGACCGGGGTGGTGGTCCCCACTTTAAGAAAGGGGACCAGAGGGTGTGTTCCAACTATCAGGTGATCACACTCCTCAGCCTCCCTAGAAAGGTCTACGCCAGGGTGCTGAAGAGGAGGGTCAGGGCGATAGTCGAACCTCAGATTGAGCAGGAGCAGTGTGGTTTTTGTCGTGGTCGTGGAACCGTGGATCAGCTCTTCACCCTCGCTAGGGTGCTGGAGGGGGCATGGGAGTTTGCCCAACCAGTCCACATGTGTTTTGTGGATCTGGAGAAGGCCTATGACCGTGTTTCCAGGAGCACCCTGTGGGGGGTACTCCAGGAGTATGGTGTCAATGGCCCCTGACAAAGGGCCGTTCAGTCTCTCTACCGGAGGAGTGACAGTCTGGTCCACGTTGCCGGCAGTAAGTCGGACTTGTTCCCAGTGAGGGTTGGACTCCACCAAGGCTGCCCTTTGTCGCTGGTTCTGTTCATAACTTTTATGGACAGAATTTCTAGGTGCAACTGGGTGGTGGGAGGGTGTCGTCTCTGCTTTTTGTGGATGATGTGGTCCTCCTAGCGCCATCAGGCCACCACCTCCAGCTCTTGCTGGGACAGTTTGCAGCCAAATGTGAAGCGGCTGGGATGAGAATCAGCACCTCCAAGTCTGAGGCCGTGGTCCTCAGCTGGAAAAGGGTGGCCTGCACACTCTAGGTCGGGGGGGGGGGGGTCCTGCCTCAGGTGGAGGAGTTTAAGTATCTGTTGGTGTTGTACATGAGTGAAGGTAGGATGGAGCGGGAGATTGACAGGCAGATTGGGGCGGCATGAAAATGCCTCATCAAAATGAGCTTCTTCTGCAGGGAGGCTGGGCTCTCCCTTAGAGACAGGGTGAGAAGCTCAGTCCTTCAGGAGGGACTCAGAGTAGAGGTGCTGCTCCTCCATGTAGAGGAGTCAGTGGAGGTAGTTCGGACATCTGGTGAGGATGCCTCCCTCGGGAGGTCTTCCAGGCATGTCCAACTGGGAGGGGGCTGACCCAGGACCCTGGAGGGATTATATCTCTCGGCTGGCCTGGGAACGCCTCAGGATTCCCCTGGAAGAGCTGGTGGAAGTGACTGGGAGAGGACAGTCTGAGCTTCCTTGCTGAGGCTGCTGCCCCTGCGACCCAGACCAACCGGATAAGCGGAAGACGACGACAGATTGATATAATATACTTCTTTTACATTACAAGTCAATATTTGAAGGTTTACAACACAAATATACATAACTTAAGTCACCATGACTGAGTTAAGAAAACATCCTAATTAAGTATCATATACATAATTTGTCCTCCTAACACAAACCTCTTAAAAATTAAGTTACAGTACATGTTTTATGGTTGTTTTCATTTTTGTATTATTTCGCCTGTTGCTATTTTTATTTCACCTCTGCTAGGCCAAATTGAACCTCAACTTTTGTCAGCTCTTCTCCTAAGGAACATGTACACTTGTGAAACACACTCCCTCGTCCCCAGAGCCAGACCAGAGGACGGGGACCTTCCTCTCTCTGCTGCATCAGGGAGCTGAGACCCAGAGACCTGCTGACTGCTAGGTAGCGTAGCACAATCAAGCATATTACAACCGAGATAAAATAAAATACATATTTTTATTCTGGCAAAAGAATATTTTACACCACCCATCAATCAAGCCAGTTTGTTTAAATATGTGAAGCTTAAAGAAATTAAGTAAATAAATGAAATTGAACTCAAAATGAAGCAGAGATTTTTGCTTTGCATTGAAAAAATGAATGGATCTGCCTCAGTCCTGTCAGTGGAGACACTGTAGGAGGTGCTGCTGGAGTCTGGGGTGAGGGGGCCCTATTCAAGGCATCTCAGCAGTAACCAGACTGGTTTCTGGTGGGGGTTGGTGGGTGGCTTGTCACCTGTCCTGTTTGTGATTTTCATTGACAAGATTTCATCATTGTGGTTGTGGGGGGGGGGGGGGGGGGTCAGAGGGTCTCATGGCTGATTTTTGAGATGAGATGGTCCTGTTTGCATCATCGGTGTGTGACATTCAGCTCTCACTGGATGAGTTTGCTGCTGGGATGAGGATCAGCAGGAACATGGGGGATTGTCCCCCTCAGCTAGAAAATGAGTCCTTAGCGTGAAGTGGCAAAAGACCTGGAGCAGCAGGAGCAGTTTTCTCCACTGTATCGTAGGAGGGAGGCTGGTGTCTCAGGGACACGATGAGAAACTCAGTCATCCATGAGGGACTCAGAGTAGAACTGCTGCTGCTTTGGGTCCAGAGGAGGAAGCTGCAGTGGTTCGGGCATCGAGTACGGCTGGAAACGCCTCCATATCCTCTAGTCAAAGTAGGTCAATGTGGTCAGGGAAAATAAAGTTTGGAGGTCCCAGGTCTTAGCTGCTGGCTCAACGACCCAACAAGGGGAACACTTGAAGACCTGGTGTCAGAGGGGGTTTTACACCCTTCTTAAGGTGCTCAAGCTTGCTTCAATGTGATGTCGCACCCCTGAAAAAGTAAGAGAGAGCTTCACATCGGGTGCTTTTGAGGAAATGCATTTTTTTGAGGACTTCTATCTATCCTTTGCTTTACATGAGTAGGGAACTTTTTGTGAACACAACAGGCTGAGCACTCAACTCATGTTGTCTTCAACTCGCCCGTCTCTCCTCCTCTGCTGCGTCCCAACTACAGAGTCGCGCGACTGTAAATGACGTCAAATGCGTCAGTGACTTTCAGTGTGATCTTGAAAGACATGAGTGCACTTGGTGATTAGCATAAATGTGGCCCATAAGAGAGAACGTCCATTGGCTTGTAGTCCTTACTCAGGTTTGTGAGATAAGGGTTGGTTTGCAGTCTTACAGCGATCGCTCAAAGTATCTTTCTCATACAAGAGTTTGCATTCACACATTCACATACAGCCATGCATCACAGATGGACCTCTGTTGGAGCCCAGAAGGAGCGGTTGCTTGTCCCCTGGGTCGTCCTGGTTTGTGTGAGCGAAGCATGAAGACGCAGGATGAGAGGAGCGGAGGCTGAACAGAGGGTTCAGGGGCGCTAACCTCTAAATGCTCTGGATTTTGAGTTGAGCGAATTTAAAACAATGTTTACTTTAACCTTTCATCATGAATCTGATGCTGATAGTCATGAAGAATGTGTCTCTTAGTTTTCTCCTTGCTGACAGTTATACATTTATCTATTCATTTACGATGAACATTTCCTTTGAAAAGCAAGTGATGGCCTCATAGTTCAAAATTCAAAGGTTTTTTTTCTCAAATTTGCTAGGATGTTTTTGCTCACGTAAGTGGATAGTTGATGACGACAAGGAAATACCATTATTAACCAGCCTTATTGGTAAAAACTATGCATATTTTATATTATATGAATGTCTTCTCATTCATTTTGGTTGAGTGATTCAAGAGACTAAACACTTCCGCATGGCACTGTCTGCAAGTGACACTCCTGGTTAGATTTGATCCAAGAATCGCCCCCGGCTGTTGAACAGGGACACATTTAGCAGCCAGACAGCCTGATATTTTCTCTGTAGTTGTCAGAGACTTTAACATCATTGTGTTGTGTTGACATCACACAACCTGCTGTCTGGAATCTTTCAAGAAGAGGACTCCCCGATGAGTCTGCCTGGTCGACAGCAACAGTTCCTACTGTGACAGTGACAGGTGAACCCTCCTGCAGGCTCCTTGTCAGGATGAGTCCTTTGGTGTAGAAACAATCCAGTCACTTAGATATGAACATTTAATTTTTTTGGACATTTTTTGTCATAAATGACAAAAAAAACAACAACATCAAAATATAACATCTGAAAATCTGGATCCAGCAAATGTTTGACATTTTGCCTGAAAAGACTGAAATTCCCAATCTATTGAAAACGATGACACTCTGTTGTCTCTTTAATCAAATTCGCTCTGATCTGGGGCTCCACGTCTGCAAGCCCCAAACCCATTGGTGAGTGGAATCCAGGACTAAAATCAGTAGTGACTGATACAAATTAATGCAAAAGGGACTTTGCTAACATCCATCCATCTATCAGTCTTTATTTATCATGCACCTTTCAAACATGTCAGAATTCAAAGCCTAATGTTGTACAGTGAGTAAAGACATAAAGCAGAAGCTTTGAGAAAGCAAACAGGATTTAGAGACCAGTTATCAGGACTTCTGCTTGTCCTGGTTGAGCTGTGAAAAGTTGTGTGACATCAAAGTCAAGTCAGTTTTATCTGTGTGTCACCAAACCCCAACCAAAGTTCTGTCCTGACTCTGTCCAAGTAGAGCAGGTCCAGCACCTCCCTCCTTCAATGAACCTCCACCCAACAATTCTCCATCAGCAACACATCCTGCAACAGCAGCCACCAGAACCTTCCTTTACCAGCAGGAAGGTGGAGCAGATCCAGGATCAGTGGGGACGGAGAGAGAGCAGGAGAGCAGGACAGAGACAAAGACAGAGAATGGAGGAGGACAGAGAGACAGAAGGAAAGAGAGGGACAGAGATAAAGAGGGAGAGAAAGGAGGAGAGACTGATGGACAGACGGGGACGTGAGCAGGTGGAGCTACGGGTGGCAGCTGGAGCCTCTTCAGGTCTGGAGCCTCCTCCAGCAGCACCAGGATCTGGGATGAGGGGAGAAGAAGAGGAGTTAGTAAAGCTGTATTAACATCGAAAATACACTTAGAAGGGTTTTTCACACCTGCCTCATTTAGTTCAGTTGAACTGCACTGGAGTTCATGTTCTAATTTTTTAAAAGCTCCGATTGAAACGTTTCCCTGATTTGAAGCTGTGTTAAACTCTCTCCACACATAAATCATAAGGACATCCTTGTGGAATCCTTGCAGTCTCCATATTCTCACCAAGTGACATTTGTTTTCAAACTCTGGTGACAAAGTGTTTCTGTGAAAGCAAACCGGACCAAGTGAAAAATGTGAATATGAACCATACTGAGTACATTGAACTGCAGGTGTGAAAACCTGAAGAGTGAGTTGAGTGGCCCAGTGTGATCAGGCGACACGGCCACGTACGGCTGAGTATCATCAGCATCGCTGTGGAGGAAGAGACTGTACCTCCTGAGCACCTCGCCCAGGGGTTACCTGTACTCAATGAAAAGTAATGGTCCTAAAATAAATCCTTGTGGTTTCCCACAGGCAGCCTCGTAGTGTTAAGAGAATTTGGTCATCTGGTGATACAGAACAATTCCTTCCTCATACAGTACTCATGAGGTAAACCAGTTAAATCAGTTCCAGACAGGCCAGTGTGCTCCCTTCAACAAGCTACAAGAATCTGGTGGTCCACAAGATGAAGAGCAGCACTCAGGTCAACTCCTACCAGAACCGAGAGTTTGTTGTTGTCAAGGTTGGTTCTGCTGTCATTTACTACTTTTAGCAGGGCTGTCCCTGAGTCCTAAAGCGTGACTGAACATTCTAATTTAGTGTTTGAATGTAAAAAGGAACTGGACTGAACACAAACAATGTTCTCTGAAATTTTGCTGAATTAGAGGTTTGAAATCTGTAGCTGCTTGGTGCTCAAATATCCATGTTCATGACATGTTCTATGTCAGCTTCATGACAGTGGTGTGTTGATGCTTCCATGTGGCAAAAACATCAATTCGTGCAGACCTACATTGGAGGCCAAAAATATGGATTTCCAGCTCGTCCAGGTCCAGAGGGCGACTCCTCTGTCGTCATGTAGGTTGAAGCTTTGACCTCCGACCCAGACGAATGGAGCCATCGGCTGATTTCAGAGTTATTGTTTGTACAAAACGGGATCATTAAAGTGGAGTTATCACACAAGACACCAAGATGAGTGAACAAGTCACACCCCCCCCCCCGCAAACCCATCAAGTGAACTGTTGCCACGCCTCATGCGTCATTAGACAGCGAGCTTGTTGACAAACACTCATGACGGCAGTGATTCAGACTTAAAAAATGATGCAAACTGGCCAGCAGAGCGACGCTGGGAAAGTCAGGAGCAAGTGCAGGTATGTCACAGCTGACAAATGACGGTGACATGGCGGACATCAAACCATTCGCACACTCTCACACCCACGCACACACACGCGCACACACACACACACACACACACACACACACACACACACACACACACACAGTCAGTAGGTCAATCAGTGTCACAACAGAATCACTTTATTCCCAGCCTGTGAGCAGTAAACTGTGTCATCCATCTGGCCTGTCCTCTGTCCCTCCCGCTCATCGACTCACGCCAGCAGCTTGAAATATGCTGCCACTAATTACAATTATTAATTGAAAATTGGAAATCAATGGTGGTGAATTAAACACAGGCGTGCATGTGTGTAAATGGGTCAGGTGCCTCCTCCAGTAATGAGGGAAACTTTGAGCTCCCAGTTTCAAACGCGCTCGTACATCCAGGGCTGTGCTATCACCACTCTCCTCCCCTCCTTGCGGAGGTGAGAGGGTTTACTTCCTCGCTGCAGCTTCTTCTGTAAACTGTTGTTCACTCATTCGTCAGGGGAGTGCGCCGTGGCGCTCTGACAGCGTGCTCATGAAAATAGCTGTACTCATGCACAGGCTGGGGCCTTAAATAATGTCGATGTACTTTCCAGAGGCACAGTTCCCTGTCAGTTAAAAAAGCTGCCTGGATGTAATTTGTGCTGCTTTTAGGTCATATTTTATGAACTATTTCATATGAATAAAGGTCCTTTTTTGCCTCGCCGATCTTATAGTGATTCACTCCATAATGCTTTAAAAGCCCCTACTTTTCTGTTTGTCTGTGAGGGGTAATCTCCGTCTTTGTGTTTATGGAAGCAACAATAGCAATTTGTTTGGAATAAATATAGGAGAGCAGTACTTAATAATGGATTATATTGGGCGTCTGCCTGCAGTCACAGCAAAACAGTGATTGCTTATCACCAAAGGTGTCGTATCTTGCAGATTGTTTGTCTCCCAGCCAGTCGCCCTCCGCTCTGCTGCTTTTTGACAAAAATGCCATTGAATTAAAAATAAATGAATTAAGCTGGAGGCTGTGAGGGAGATTGAAAGATAGAGAGAGAGAGACAGAGAGAGAGTGTGTGTGTGTGTGTGTGTGTGTGTGTGTGTGTGTGTGAGTGTGTGTGTGTGAGACAGGATAGTTCATTGGCTTTCACCTTACAGAGGCGACGGGTGCAGCTGAGAAGGCGCTCATTGGCTGGCGGCCGCATCGATCCTCAGCACGGTGACGTGGTGAACTCTTAAGGGTGAACTTGATGACAGATACAGAACAACTTCTGATTATTTATTTATCATTTATTCATCCGTCCAATGAGCTCTTTAGTGGCTCTTAGTTCAGAGTTCTGCCTGTGTGAGGCTGCTTCTGTTTCTGTCTCTGACTTTGTGCTTTTGTAGTTTTATTTGAACCAGTAAACACAAAACAGTGTGCAATGTGTTGTTAATAACTGCTTAAAAAATTATTCAATAATGAAAAATTGTCTGCAACTAATATGAGCAATTTCTACTCCAGTGTGGTCGAATGTCTAAATCACAATTCGTTGATTAAAATGCAACACAAAATGTAACATAAAAGCAGTTCCACGTCACGAGGCCCTCACAGCATCGCAGGATTTCCAAGTAAACTGGCCTTGAACGAGCACTCAGTGGGTTTGTTCTGATCGTCTCATGAGTGGCGATGATTTTTTTTATCCTACATATTTACAATTTTTGGGGAAACATTCCAACACTCTGATTTTGTTTTTTCACAAGCTGCCAGAAGCATTGCACGCGTAAACCTGTGACTGAAATGCCAGTGTTTGCTAAAGCTTACAAACAAAACCTGGATCTGATTCACTTTTCACATTTTCCGGTTCTTATCCTGGACAAAATGGTTTCCTGGTTTGAATCTTTAAAAAAATCCAGCATAATCTTTTTCTGATAGTTCTAGTAACAGACGGACAAACTGAACCCATGACATCATCTCCTTGGCGGAGGTAAAAGTGCAGTTTTTCTTAATCGGACCCTAACCAGAGTGGAACGTGTCCTCCCCTCCACCGGGTCGGAGGAAAACCGGTTCAGTGGTTGTTGTGTGGCCGGCCGGCCAGCAGCTGCGGGTGGCAGCAGTGACAAACACATCAGCTCACATGACCGCGTCTAGAGGACAATCAACCAATGTCATTGTTTACGGTTCTGTTTACAGTCCTGGAGTGGGCCTGCATCAGCGTTGTGTCGCTGAAGATGAAGACCAAGGGATTCTATTTGAGCCTTTTAGCTTCAAACATCAGCACCAACGACTGAGCCTGGGGAGACACAGGAGGTCCATCATAGAGAGACTGGAGTCCACATGAGCGTTCATCTGCGCTCATTAGTTCATGTGTGTGTTACACTGCTCATCCTGCTGCGGCTTTGGAGGGCCAGAGCCGGTCCCTGCTGATGCTGCCACCCCGAGCTGTCCATCTCTGTCCATCCACATCTATCCCTGTCCATGTCTGTCCATCCACATCTATCCCTGTCCATCTCTGTCCATCCACATCTATCCCTGTCCATCTCTGTCCATCCACATCTATCCCTGTCCATGTCTGTCCATCCACATCTACTCCTGTCCATGTCTGTCCATCCATATCTATCTCTGTCCATCCACATCTACCCCTTTCCATCCCTGTCCATCCACATCTACCCCTGTCCATGTCTGTCCATCCACATCTATCACTGTCCATCCACATCTACCCCTTTCCATCCCTGTCCATCCACATCTACCCCTGTCCATCCACATCTATCCCTGTCCATGTCTGTCCATCCACATCTATCCCTGTCCATGTCTGTCCATCCACATCTATCCCTGTCCATCTCTGTCCATCCACATCTATCCCTGTCCATGTCTGTCCATCCACTATACTCCTGTCCATGTCTGTCCATCCACATCTATCTCTGTCCATCCACATCTACCCCTTTCCATCCCTGTCCATCCACATCTACCCCTGTCCATCCACATCTATCCCTGTCCATATATGTCCATCCACGTATATCCCTGTCCATGTCTGTCCATCCACATCTACCCCTGTCCATCCACATCTATCCCTGTCCATGTCTGTCCATCCACATCTACTCCTGTCCATCTCTGTCCATCCACATCTATCCCTGTCCATGTCTGTCCATCCACATCTACTCCTGTCCATGTCTGTCCATCCATATCTATCTCTGTCCATCCACATCTACCCCTTTCCATCCCTGTCCATCCACATCTACCCCTGTCCATGTCTGTCCATCCACATCTATCACTGTCCATCCACATCTACCCCTTTCCATCCCTGTCCATCCACATCTACCCCTGTCCATCCACATCTATCCCTGTCCATGTCTGTCCATCCACATCTATCCCTGTCCATGTCTGTCCATCCACATCTATCCCTGTCCATCTCTGTCCATCCACATCTATCCCTGTCCATGTCTGTCCATCCACTATACTCCTGTCCATGTCTGTCCATCCACATCTATCTCTGTCCATCCACATCTACCCCTTTCCATCCCTGTCCATCCACATCTACCCCTGTCCATCCACATCTATCCCTGTCCATCCCTGTCCATATATGTCCATCCACGTATATCCCTGTCCATGTCTGTCCATCCACATCTACCCCTGTCCATCCACATCTATCCCTGTCCATCTCCGTCCATCCCTGTCCATCCACATCTATCCCTGTCCATCCACATCTACCCCTGTCCATGTCTGTCCATCCACATCTCCCCCTGTCCATCCACATCTATCCCTGTCCATGTCTGTCCATCCACATCTACCCCTGTCCATGTCTGTCCATCCACATCTCCCCCTGTCCATCCACATCTATCCCTGTCCATGTCTGTCCATCCACATCTACCCCTGTCCATGTCTGTCCATCCACATCTACCCCTGTCCATGTCTGTCCATCCACATCTATCCCTGTCCATGTCTGTCCATCCACATCTACCCCTGTCCATCCCTGTCCATCCACATCTACCCCTGTCCATCCACATCTATCTCTGTCCATCCACATCTACCCCTTTCCATCCCTGTCCATTTACATCTACCCCTGTCCATCCACATCTACCCCGTCCATCCACATCTATCTCTGTCCATCCACATCTATCCCTTTCCATCCCTGTCCATTCACATCTACCCCTTTCCATGTCTGTCCATCCACATCTACCCCTGTCCATGACTGTCCATCCACATCTATCCCTGTCCATATGTGTCCATCCACGTATATCCCTGTCCATCTCTGTCCATCTACATCTATCCCTGTCCATCCACCTATATCCCTGTCCATCTCTGTCCATCCACATCTACCCCTGTCCATCCACATCTATCCCTGTCCATCTCCGTCCATCCCTGTCCATCCACATCTACCCCTGTCCATGTCTGTCCATCCACATATACCCCTGTACATGTCTGTCCATCTCTGTCCTTCCACATCTATCCCTGTCCATCCACATCTATCCCTGTCCATCCCTGTCCATACACATCTACCCCTGTCCATGTCTGTCCATCCACATATACCCCTGTACATGTCTGTCCATCTCTGTCCATCCACATCTATCCCTGTCCATCCACATCTATCCCTGTCCATCCCTGTCCATCCACATCTATCCCTGTCCATCCACTTCTATCCCTGTCCATCCACATCTATCCCTGTCCATCCCTGTCCATCCACATCTATCCCTGTCCATCCCTGTCCATCCACATCTATCCCTGTCCATCCCTGTCCATCCACATCTATCCCTGTCCATCTCTGTCCCTGTGTAACATCCCGAGCAGAGTTTTGAGGCAACGTGGTTTCAACAGTGAAGTGTTCATCAGGTTCATGTGTGAAAATCAATAAAATGGCAGGTCGCTGTAGGTCAGGAGAAGGTGTAGAGAACATTGCACCCTTCAGGTGTTTCAGTCCTCACATGGCTGGAGGGGGACGTGCAGATTAGGGGAGCAGAAACATGATCAGAGTGTGAGAGACGGGTCATCTGGTCCAGTCTCTCATTATAGACCAGAATAAATCATTCAGAGCAGAAGCCCAGAAACTGCTCAATTAAATACTTAACACTTTTAATTATCTATAGCACTTGCCCACAGTTTTGAACAAGCGTGTGTGTGTGTGCCTATGTGTGTGAGTATGTGTATACACACACACATAGGCACACACACACACACACACACACACACACACACACACACACACACACACACACACACACACAAAGGGAGAGGAAAGAGAGCAAGAGAGAGAGAGATGCTTCCTTCTGTGAGACTTACAGCTCTTCCTCATAATTTGTCACTCTGTTCAGAAGTAGACTCAGATAAAGCCTCCATCTCGTCCCTGTCCATCCTGTAGCTGAGACCACCCCCATGAACCCGGCCCTCCATCGGGGGGGCAGAGCAAGACAAATGGCTGCAGTGGCGGCTCCATAGATCAACAGATGGCCCAGCACTAGTCGGAGCTCCGCTGTGTTTTGGCAACTCAGCATTATCCCTCTGCATCAGTTATGGTCCGGGTATCCCCCCTCCTTCCCGTCTACTCAGGCCAGCCCCCCCAGGACCCATGTGACCAGATGATCATTTCACACCCCTAAATGGAATTAAGAGCAGTGGCAGCATCTCCTTCCTGCGTCTCTCCAGACTGAACTCGTCTCTGTTTTTATTCTGTTTCACTGAGATTCGTCTGAACAACCCCAGCGCTCTGTGTGCAGCGCCCTCTAGTGGGCCTTTAGGGGACAGGTCCCCGCTGTGACTGGAGTGATGGTCCAGCTCTGACTGAAGGATGGCACACATTTGTCCTCTTGCAACTGGACATTTTTCCCTTTTGAACTTTGTTTAGTGAATTAATAATTTAATGAGCTTTGCCACACCTGAGGATCTCCTCTGAGGGACTCGTGTAGCCTCCGGGGGTTTAGCTCACAGTGTCACTGAGACTTTGCCTCCCGCCCTCCACCGCATTGATTCATGACCACAAGCAGGTTGGATTCATTAAAACGGGCCTGCAGGTGTCAGAGGTTGGTCAGCACACAGCCGCTGGTCCTGTCTCACTGGGTTTAATGCTTGAGGGGTTTGTATTTTCTCTCACTTGTTAAAAAGTTCATAGCTTTGTTTTCTTTGTTTGAAAAGTTGCTTGTGAGAGAAAAGAATGAGAGAAAAGCATCAACTCAACAAGTCGGCTGCTCTCTCTCCAGCAGGCGGCTCTCCGTGTGGGGGACGTCCCAGTCTGGTCCCCGGGTCTTTGGTGCACATTTCTTTGAGTGCTTGTTATGGATGCACGTTATTCCGTCTCTGTTCTTAAATAACACACGTCGGTATTTAACCTGAAAGAACCTTTCTGAGGCCACTTGATCTTGATATTTAGGATCCAGTTTCAAAATTTCATTTATACTCAAAATCATCCATCAGAAGGAAGGTTTAATCCCAAATTTCGTCAGGACACCAGAGGACATGGATTCTTTGAGCAACAATACAGTATTTGATGATGTTAGCGAGCACAGCATCGGAGTGGTTTGATCCGGTGGCTGCGACCCATGTGACACCGCCAAGCTCCACCCTTCAGCTGTATTTCTGTTATCAAATCACAAAAACCAATTTGGCTTTGCGTTTTTCCTCTGAAAAACAAGACAACATGAATGTAAAATTTAAAAACAAAAACATTTTTGAAAAAAATTAAAAATAGTACAACAGATGCAGCGCAGGACCTTCAAAATAAAGGGAATGAATCCATATTCAGATCCATGGATCATAAACTGCTGAACTGAAGTTCCTTTGGGAGAGTCAAGCTCAACGTGGTCCTCCAGAGATGCTGGAACCAGGGTTGATGTTTTTGCGTGACGTAGTGAGGCGTCTCCTCTCAACAACATCTCTGACGAGCACAGGTTGAAGCATCAGCTGTAAACCACACACGGTCCACGTTCGGCAGGACAGGAGGAGATTTTGACGCTCCACCCGCATATTAGCGCCGGCTCCAGGACCACATCAAGACAGGACAGATGTTTACTGGCTGAATTTGAGTCCAGTCGGTCTGGATGGGCCCTGATACCTAGCAGGGCACTAAGAGCAAGTATGACTAATAAAAGAACTCCTCAAATAAACAGTGCAGAAAAATGCATATTTTTTAAAAACACAGCCAAAGTCCCTCCACCTGATACTGACTAATGAATGCTGATTACATTTGCATAACTTCTGCTTGTGTCAGGAAGGAGCAGGACACTGAAACCTTTGAGGACTGCTTTTTCTGTTTAACGAATGGATGGAGAGACAAGAGCATTTAAATTTGGTGCAGCCGGCATTTTAATGACGAAGTCAATGAGCCTTGCACCGCGTGTGCAGACATCACCTGGTTGAGCCCACGGCAGTCGGGTACTGCCCAGACATGCTACAGCTGGATATTAGCGCGCAATAACATCATGCACCTCGTATTGTTGTGATTTTCTATATAATGTACAGCTTTTATGACTGGGTTATTACTTACCGTTTTATAACCTCGTGGGCTGAAGGAACGAGGAATGTCAGGAGCAGCTCTTCTGAACTACATGGAGGAAGAGAAATCTGGACGACTACCAGACCCGTTGCTGGTTCTGGGTTCCTGCTGTTGCTTCACGTGTTGGACTCACAAGTTAAGCAGCTGTTATATTTTTATGTTTTTAATCTAAAAACTAATGAAGGAAGTAAACTTGAAATACATTGTTTTTGTTACCAAGATATTCTGGCTCAGCACCCAGGTGGCGCAGCACCTCATGGAGCTGCCTGCTAACACGGGACCTGCTGCTCCAGTTCGCCGTGGTGCTGTGCGTTCGGTTGAGTGTCTGCACGGACTACATCTCCAGGTGATCAGTGCTAATTTGTACGGCTACATGATTGAGTCAGTAACCAAGTACCAATTATCTCCTTGACCAACGGTGCTGTTATCAGTGCTTGTGACATATAATAATAAGTTAATTCAACGTAACGAAGGTGGCAATGGTCCCCTAATGGCGTCAGAGCTGCCAGCGCCACACAGACGTGGGTAGCACCTCAGGAAGCGCCTCTGTAGCTGCTGACTCTCTCTGACTGGTCATTAAATGCAGCTGAGAACAGCTTGAACGTGGATTTGACCGATAAACTACCGTAGACGGTAGAGAGTAAATGTGTCACCTGCTGCGCGTTTCTCTGCTCGACAGCTTTATGAACTCCATGTTGCTGCCTTCTCGAGCTGTTTAATATTCTTTCAGACCAACTATGGAACGTCTCATCTCATTGTCGCAGGCGCAGTAAATCCCCGCGAGCAAACATCAGCTTGGTGCAGCCATCTTGCTCCTCCCGCACCTGAAAACCCTTTTAACTTTCCCATTTTTCCATCTCTGCGTGCTCCATCAGCGCACGTGTTTCTCTGTTGTCATGCAGAAAACCACTGAACTGTTACTGAACGGGCCACAAATGTTAGGCATGCACTGCGGTATCAGCAAACTCAAGAAGGACATCAAGAAAAGATTCTTTTAATATTTAATAAATATTCCAATGTCCTGACACGTGGTAGTCAGAGAGAATTTGAAGAGCAAGTGTCACGATAGCGATAAAACTACGGTCGCCTGTGTGGTAGCGGTGGTCCCCAGAGAAGGGGGGGGGGGGCGTGATGTTGTACAATTAGGAAGCAAAATGAGGGGAAATAGACAAAATAGATCAGTTCATAAAAACTTCCTCCCAAATGTCCGACCTTGTATGTTGTACCTGTAACACGCCTCAGGGAAGTGGCTTCTCAACATTCACACGCTCACATCTGACGTCACACATAGAAGAAGCAGCTAATAAGATCAGAGGATCAGAGGAGGGATGAGAGACACCTGACTTCACCAGCTCGGCCCCTCCTGGACAAAGCCACTGCCATAGTTGAGTGTGAGTGTGAGTGTGTGTGTGTGTTTTCTAATCTGCTTTTTAGACATGAACACATGCATGCAGGACTGAGTCTGGATGGCACTCAGCAGAAACATGGTCACACTGAGCAGGACTCTAACAGAATCTTCCACAAAGCCGCTTCTGTGGGACTCTGTAAGTCCGTTAGTCCAGAACAGCTGACACAGTGAGAGACGCTGCTGCTGTAGAGACAGACTGACCTTCTCGCGCACGTTCATGTCACTAAACCACACTCATGTCCTTTCGTGTAGTTGTTGAAATAAGAAGACACAAAAACCCAATTCGTTAAAGGTGTAAAGAAGTGTTGTGCTTGTGGCCACCTCTTTATGAGACTGTGGGAGTCATCTGATACAACGCTACCACCCACTCATGAATAGAATCTTGCTGGTGTGGCTCCACAATGTCTGCAGGTCACAGTGACGTTGACCTTTGATGGACAGGTAGGCTTCGGTTGGTCCTTGAGTCCCAGCAGACATTTGTGCCAAACTTCACAACTCCCTCACAGCGTCTAGATGTTGAAACCCACTTGCTAGTTGTTACTATGCTGTCTTTCCTTCCCTCCTTTTCCTGCTGTTGGGCTTCTGGCTACTAGAAAACACAGTGACTCATACAAGTTCCTGTTTTTACTGGAGAGAAACACAAGATGCCAGCCAGAGGATCAGTGCAGCAGAGCAGAGCAGGCGTGTGGGCGGAGCTTGAGGTGGCGGGTGACAGAGATCAGGAGACGATGAAGGGAAGAGCTGACACCCAGCAGAGGTGGAGTGGAGGTTCCAGCAGCTGCGACACACAACAGCGTGAACACACCCCAGAACAACACCCAACAACCACCAACTCCAACTGATCCTACAGGAATGTGTCAGCGGGGAAACTGTGTAGTATCTCAGCGGGTGGTTTAGAGACCCCCTGCTGTGTGTGTGCGTGTGTGTGTGTGTGTGTGTGTGTGTGTGTGTGTGTGTGTGTGTGTGTGTGTGTTCGTGGAGAGTTATCAGAAGCCTATGCAGCTGAAGCCTCATACTGAGATTCCAAATTATTTTGATCAGGCTTCACGCTTCGTAAATGCGCTCATCGGGGAGACGAGCGCCATCCGACGCAGAAATGTTACTGTTTTGTTTTGGTTTATTCTTCTGAGGTGTTTGTGACAACAAACACTCGATGAGAAAATTCTGCCCAACAATCATGTTGATGTGTACTCCAGCACAGTTGTGGGTGGGGATACTGAAATCTTGGAACTGTGGTAGTTGTACTGCAGTGTGACACCAGCGCCACCACTGGTCCCAGCTATGAGGGACAACTTGTCTGATTAGTGCAGGAAACCTTTACTGGTTTACGGGAGTGCCAAGTGTGCCACGCCCGCATGTTGTACCAACTTCTTGGTGCCTGTTGCTGTTTTTCACAGTTGATTGGAGGATTGATCACATGAATTGGTTTGCAAAATTACTATTTTTGAAGGGTCTGCAGTTGTTAGCCATCAGTGTCCGTTAGCGCCAAGCTAAGTGTGTGTGGCTGGTTCCTGCTGCATTCTGGAGTCGGGAAGAAGTGATGAAGAAGAAGTGAGCTGAAGACTCCCATATCTGAGGACTTGAAATGCAAAATACACTTTTGGGTGAAGTATCGCTTTAAATTGAGGTATTGGGAGAGATGGGGAGTAATTAAATAAGTAACTGAAACTAACGAGGAGCAGCAGTGACATTCAGAATGGCATGGATGAAAGTGAACCCGCCAACACTCCAGAGCAGGAACACGAAAAGGAAAGTATTTTTAGTACATTGGCAGTAAGAGCCAGTACTTCTACTTTTTCCAGAGTCTTTACTTACTCGAGCATCTGTTCTTGTATTTGAGTGACGAACGTGTGGACGCATTCAAGGGGAAAAAAGCTGGACTAAGGCAGGCTAGCCTAGCTCCTGGTCCCAATCCCAAACTACTCTTCCTGGCCTCCACCACAGACAGGCCCAGGAACACTCCTGCAAGTGTGAGCTCTTGCCAAAGTGCATTATGCTGCTTTTAATTTAGTGCAGAAAGTTCTGCTTAGTGCCAGCGAGCTACTCTTGATCAAAGTCATTAGTCACTTGATTTGGACTCTTTGCTACTGAATAATTGAGGCTGTGAGAGGATAAAGGATTTGACGATGCTGCCTCACTAGTTAAGGGTAATAAAGAGAACCCCCCTCACTGAGAGAGATAGACAGGAGGAACTGAGAGATGTGTGGAAGGAAGAGAGGAAATTAGAGAAAGACGAAGCGGGAGGGAGTGTGTGATTTATTCTTTGTCTGTTCGTAGCTCTGGCCACCACAGCACTGATGAAACATTTAACACTATAATATCATGGAACTACCACCCACGTATGAGGAAGAAAGTTAAGTCTGGATAACTTTGCCCATCCCTCTCCGGCTCCTTTCACCACCGTTTCCTGGGTTTTTCCTTTTAACTTCGGACCATTCGTTCAAAGCTCTTGGCACTCAAACTCTCTGTACTTTTCCTCCCTTGAGAGCAGTTCACCCCGTGAGCATATATCAAAAAGATAATAGCGCTTTGATTTATGTTATCGCCGATGATGCAATATAGAATAAAATGTTCCATCTTTTGTACCAGTTGTCATCAGGTTCTGATTTATAACAGCAATTCATCCACTTACACATCTGTGATACATTTTCTGAGTACGCATCCTTGAAATTCAGTTGGAGGCGCAGAGACCAAGACGGGTGGAAGACCACGTCTGTCCGTCCGGACTCAGGAGGCTGAATGTTGAAAGGGACGTGTCTGACGACATTTACATCCAATTATAGGAACTAGAATTCCAACTCATCACAACAACAGCAAGTTTTTCTCTTCACAAACGACATCCTGACATGTTTGCCTTTTGCCAGATAAATTCTGTCACTGAATGCAATTTCTTTTAGGCGTCTGTGAAAATGGAAGCTGAAAACTGGAGCCATTTTGTTTCCAGATTGTCCGTCTGTCTGACACCCCATTTTCTTTTTAGTGTCAGTGTCTCTGACATGTCTTGAGTCAAATTTATTCAAATTTGGCTGGAATGTCCCCTGGGATGCGAGAATGAACTGAAAGGATTTCGATGGGCAAGTCACTGTCACCTACATGAACGCCATATTTTAGGATTGCTTGTAGGGAAAACAAAGATGAACTTCAACTCTCAAGGGCCGATGTTGCAGGAAACGCTCGTGGAAATCTCTTCAAATATGGTACGAATGAAAATAGTAAAAGTTTTTGGGTGGTCAAAGGTCACGGTCAGAGTGACCTCTCACATCATGAAGGCAGCAGGGAATCCAGGAGAAATTCCAAACATCAGCTTCTGACGTTCCTGAAGAGAAACAACATGTATGTGTGATCCCGGCCTCGCAGCTCAGCTCCACGCTGGACGAAGACAGAGCGTCGTTGATGGAGCAGAGATGAGCGTGGAGGGAGAGGGAGAGGGAGAGGGAGGGAGAGAGAGAAAGAAAATGTCATCATTTCCTTTCATCATTCCATACCAACAAAACCACAGCAGCAACTTGAATAAATCAAGGCCATAAATTGAGACTATATTATGAGTACTAGGAGAGTACCAGCAGAACACCGTGTACCACATTAGTACACTGAGTAGTACGCAGGGTACTTGTCAGATGTGACAACTGAGCTTTTACCAAATCATAGGCCATCCAAATTCCTTCACAGCACGACATTTTTGTGCTGGAAGGAGGCACGTGAGACACGAGTTTTGCTGTTTCACGCTGATGGGGTGCAACCAGTCACTGCACCGTCACGGCGCGCATCACCACTGCAGGATGGGTCGTGTTTGATGACAGGGAGCGCAGAGGTAGGCCTCAGCAAATGAACCACTTCTGACTAAATCTCACAACGCATCAAAAGGCAAATGTTTTATCTGTTCATAACAGCTTCTCTTGAAGGAGGATAAAAAGCCACCGTGGTGACCTGCTCCTGGATGATCCCACTGACTCTCTAATCTCACTCCAAGAACACTGCGTCTTTGGTGCGTCTTTGTAGTTTTGCCACAATGACTTGCACAAATGGGGCTAAGAGCCACACTTGGTACTGAAGCGGTGCTGCACTTACTTGCCCTCATGCAAAGTGATTGTGACTGAATGCAGAAAGAGAGCTTTCAAGAGTTCAGCTCCATGTTGCCTTCACAGCTCTGCGCACCTCAGCGAATGAAATGTGTGCGACTGAATCGTCCTGCTGGTGTCAGAAAAGAAACGGACAAATCAAAATGTGCACAGTGTGTTGCCGTCCAGACCACTATGGATGTCTCCCTTCTCACTCACCTGAAACCAGTTGATGCTTTATGCATAGTGCGTTCCAGTAAGAGCACAAATATCACAAAAACATAAGTGAAACACTTCAACCCGAAAAGAAGGAGATCCTGGAAGTCCTGAAGGAACCGAGTCATGCATATTTATTGATTATTTCAAGGTTTATTGCAACATAAGCCAAAGCAGTTTTGCTGCAGCTGCACTGAGTTGGCGCATCACCCTCCTCCATCCGATTAACTGAGACATAAAAACTCTGTTTTTGTTCTTTGGCATTTATGGATTCTAGTTTTGAAATCACTGTTTAAATCAAGTAGACTTGGTGCCCTGCATTATAGGCATCGTTGAGTATGAAGCGATCACACACACCGGCTGGGCTGGTAAACACTTGGTGCTGCAGAGAGTTCACTGATGTCAGCATTCATGCTTTATGGGAACTGCAGTCCACAACTTAAGCCTGTGAGATTATGAAGCTGGCAGTCTGAGGTTAGCCTTTCCTCCGTATCAGAAAAGTGTTGGAGGTGTAGGTGTGTGGTGCTGCCGCACAAACACATCTCCCCTGCGCACAAAGGCAAGGCAAGGCAGTTTTCTTTGTAGCCTGTTTTCCCCACCAGTTTGTCTCCAGGCTTCATGGCATCATAACAACATCCTCTGCCCTCAGAGCCTCACATCGACTGAGGAGAAACTCCATAGAAAACCTTTAACAGGGAAAAATGGGAGAAACCTCAGGGTGAGGAGGGGAGGAGGATCCCTCACCAGGAGGGACAGACGTGCAGGAGATGTTGGTACAGAGAAGAAAACAGTTTATAACACAGAATGGAGGAAACATGGAAATGTTAATAACAGTTGAAGAAGGAAGCTTCTAGTAGGGGAGGCAGGGAGAGCAAGCCAGCTTGATGGGGGACTGGATGGTAGACTGGTTCATGGAAGGGGAGGCAGGGAGAGCAAGCCAGCTTGATGGGGGACTGGATGGTAGACTGGTTCATGGGAGGGGAGGCAGGGAGAGCAAGCCAGCTTGATGGGGGACTGGATGGTAGACTGGTTCATGGGAGGGGAGGCAGGGAGAGCAAGCCAGCTTGATGGGGGACTGGATGGCAGACTGGTTCATGGGAGGGGAGGCAGGGAGAGCAAGCCAGCTTGATGGGGGACTGGACGGTAGACTGGTTCATGGGAGGGGAGGCAGGGAGAGCAAGCCAGCTTGATGGGGGACTGGATGGCAGACTGGTTCATGGGAGGGGAGGCAGGGAGAGCAAGCCAGCTTGATGGGGGACTGGATGGTAGACTGGTTCATGGGAGGGGAGGCAGGGAGAGCAAGCCAGCTTGATGGGGGACTGGATGGTAGACTGGTTCATGGGAGGGGAGGCAGGGAGAGCAAGCCAGCTTGATGGGGGACTGGATGGTAGACTGGTTCATGGGAGGGGAGGCAGGGAGAGCAAGCCAGCTTGATGGGGGACTGGATGGTAGACTGGTTCATGGGAGGGGAGCGCACAAAGACAAGTGCTTGTTGTTGGAGTCTAAATGTCAAGTCAAACATGTTCAGCTGCTACTTTTACAATCAAATTTAGCTTCATCTCTTCTACTTCCCTCCCCTTGCAGCTGTTCCCTTCAGTGACTTCAGTAGAGCTACTCTGCGTTATTTCTCTTTTGTATCACTACATAGGAATTACTAAGCACTTTTTTATTGTACAATTCTACAATTCTACAATTTCATTTAGCAGACGCTTTTGTCCAAAGCGACGTACAACACAAGCAAGAATTTAGACCTAATTAAGGAAAAGTCCATAGGAAGCGCAAAAGTGCTTCAGTTGTGATTTGGTCACAGGTACTGCCATCTAGTGGCAGAAGAAGTGTTGCCCCCCCCCCTCCCTTTTTTTTTTTTTTTTTTTGACAGACATACAACATGACACAACCCAGTTAGTGCTACATAGTCACTAAGTGCTGGGTCTTGGACCCTCTGACTGATTCTACCCCAAAGAGGAGCAGAGTCAGGTTCAGTGCCTCGGTGCTCTCTGAACAATTGAGTCTTCAATTGTCTCTTAAAAGTAGAAAGGGACTCAGCAGAACACACAGAGTTCAGTAGTTCGTTCCACCATTTGGGAACAACAGAAGAGAAGAGTCTGGCTAGGGATTTGGAGCAGCGCTGGGCTGGAAGCACCACGCGTCTTTGGCATGCAGAGCGTAGTGGGCGAGAAGGAGAGTAGACCTGGATCAGGGATTCCAGGTAGGCTGGAGCCGTTCTTGTGATTGTTTTGTGAGCCAAGAGAAGTGCCTTGAATTTGATCCTGGCTGCCACTGGAAGCCAGTGAAGAGAAACCAGCAGCGGGGTGACGTGCCCTTTTGGGCTGGTTGAAGACCAGACTGCTGCTGCATTCTGGATCATCTGCAGAGGCTTGAATGAGCCTGCAGGGAGGCCTGCCAGAAGAGAGTTGCAGTAGTCAATGCGTGAGATGACAAGAGCCTGAACCAGAATCTGTGTGGTCTGTTGGGTCAGGAAGGGTCTGATCTTCCTGATGTTGTAGAGGGCATAACGGCAAGACCGAGAAACTGAGGCCACATGAACCTTAAAGGTCAGCTGGTCATCAATCATGACACCCAGGTTTCTGGCTGAGTTTGTGGGCACAAGTAGGCTCGAGTCAAGTTGGACAGTGACCTGAGGCTGAACAGATGGACAAGCTGGAAAGACCATAAGTTCAGTCTTAGAGAAGAGTTATAAACTACTTCTTTATTAAATGCTTTGTAACACACAGTAATGTGGCTTTATATCATTTCCCTCCTTATTTGTACGCATCTTCCTCCCACTGCAGTGATGAGCTAGCATGAATGCTAACACAAACATGGGTACATCGCTTGTCTCAGGAATCATTCGTTGATGCCGTGGATGAAGAGACTTCAGAACCTCTTTCCTTTCCCCTCTTCACCTTTCAGCTGCCCCGTCTTTCCCATCTCTCATTTTTGCTCCCATTTCTTTAATCATTTCCTTCCTTTTCTCTTTTTCATTCGTTTTTTTTAATTGCGTGACTGTGACCTGAGGTGTGTCATGGAACACAAAATAATAAACACCCATACACAGGGGTGAAAGTGGCTTAAAGGTCTTGCTGGAACTGTACGCACGCCCTTTGGGCATGTGTTTAAAAAAAAAGCGCGCCTCGCCGCTGAAGTTTTACGGTTTTTAATTGGTTGTGGGTGATTTTTATGACAGTTTTCGGGTGTCTGTTCCCCACACGGCTGCAGCCCCCACAGCCCCGCCCTTCCCGCGCGACCCCTGGAAATGCTTTGAAAACTGCTTTGTGCAGTCACTGCCCTCTCCAGCGCTGACAACAGGGAACAGGCAGACATGGAAACACAGATCATCAATGTCACTCCATGATTTATTTAGCAAAGTATCAGTTCACACTTTACAGAGAGAGACACGACACAGAACGTGGAAAATTTCAAGAACAGTCACTAATTTGGTTTTGCCCTCCATTTTGTTTTCTTTCTCTTTTTTCGTTCCGTGAAAGCAGAACAGTGTGGTTTTAACCAATCAGAACTAACAATGCTGGTAACGTGACCCAGGTGTCCGTCTGTCAGCCAACCAGAAACGCCTCGCATGCGGACATGCGCTCATGGGCACGACTCCGAGTCAAGGCGGTTTCACACTGAACGAGCAAGGCGCAGGCTGCGCAGGGGAAGTCCATTCATTGTATGCTGTGACGTCACATGACCGCAAACCAAGCCCAGCAACTCGGCAGCGCTGCGCGTGCTTGCGCCCCACCCCACACAGCGCACCGTGTCGGCCGCGTTCAGTGTGAAACCGCCTCCAGACGTCGTTCTCTTTATTTAATAGGGGATTTTGACAGCTCCCTTCTCCTCCTTTTTTAAACGGAACTCCGTTCTGGCCGTGAATATTTTACGGGACCTGTGTTCCGGCCCGTTCCGGCTCACTTTCACCCCTGCCCATACAACAAATGCTTCCAGTGAGCAAAGACCCTCACTCCTTTATTATTCTCTTCCCCTCATCCTCTCATCTCTCTTTATTATTCCGGTTCTTCAAAATCCTCTCATCTTCCCTCTTCTCTTCTCATGGTGATTTCTTCATTTCCTCCACAGCTTCATCATCACTCACTTATTCATGATAGCCGTTTAAAACCTCATGTGATTCACAACCCTTCTTCTTTGTGCAGGGTGTGAAAGTGACTTCTGGGGCCCCCACTGCACGAACCGTTGTCAGTGCCGGAATGGGGCCAAATGTAACCCAATAACGGGAGCGTGCGTCTGCACCGACGGTTACCAGGGCTGGCGCTGCGAGGAGCCATGTGACCCCAGTTTCTACGGCAAAGATTGCCTCCTGGAGTGCCAGTGCCTGAATGGTGCCACCTGCCACCATCAGACCGGCGAGTGCTTGTGTGCACCCGGATACACGGGGGCCTTGTGAGTAGGCAGAAATGTACTGATTGGCTTTTGATGTAAGATTGAACCAAAAGAGATAAGGAGAATTCCATTAAAAACCACACAACTGAGAGTGTGAGGAAGGGTTATGAGGAAGGAACCTTTTGTGTGCATATAAGAAGCCTCATCTCTTACTTGGACTCATGAAAAATGTTTGTGTGAGTCTGCATGTTCTCCCTGTTCCTGCTGGGTTCTCTCTGGTACTCCAGCTTCCTCCACAGTCCAAAGACATCAAGAGGGACCAGGTTAATCCAGACTCTAAATTGACCGTAGGCGTGGCTGGGAGAGCCAATGGTTGTCTGTCTCTATGTGTTGGCCCTGCCATGGACTGGTGACCTGTCCAGGGGGAAGGCTGCTGGGATAGGCTCCACCCCCACCACCCTGAACAGGAGAAGAGGGAGAACATGGAGGGATGGATGGAAGGAGGGATGGAGGGATGGATGGATGGATGGATGGATGATGGATGGATGGATGGATGGATGGATGGATGGATGAATGGAGGGATGGATGGATGGATGGATGGATGATGGATGGATGAAGGGATGGATGAATGGATGGATGGATGGATGAAGGGACGGATGGATGAATGGAGGGATGGATGGATGAATGGAGGGATGGATGGATGAATGGAGGGATGGAGGGATGAATGGAGGTATGGAGGGATGGATGGATGAATGGAGGGATGGATGGATGGATGGGCTTCTTAGTGTCCCATCTCTAATTATGACAATGTTTTTCATTCAAGGAGTTCATCTGTTTTCTTACCTCTCAGCCTCTCTCCTTGCATGTGTTGTCTTAAATTTGGATGCAGTCCACGATAGAATTCACAGAGTTGTGACCTTAACAACTCAAACTTACCGAGAGTCAGTGGTTCAATGTGGCATCACCTGCTTCCCTCTGCTCCTCTCATCTCCTCCAGCTGTGAGGAGCCTTGTCCTCCGGGGAAACATGGCTCCCTGTGTGAACAGCGATGTCCCTGTCAGAATGGTGGAACATGCCACCACGTCACAGGGGAGTGTTCCTGTCCAGCTGGCTGGGTGGTACGACCCGCACCACATGCTCACACACCATCAATATCCAGCAAACTAACTCCATATGCTGTAGTTCTTGGCACTCTACTATTCTAAAGATGGCGTCTACTGATGCAAACTTATATTGTTGTTATCTCATGTGACAAACAGTCCACTTCCATTCATTTATTTGCGTCACATCAATGCGTTGAAGGTAAATTAAAGGTGCTGCTGATCCTGCCCTGCAGGGTCCCGTATGCGCCCAGCCATGTCCATTCGGGTCTTTCGGCATCAACTGTTCCGAGGAGTGCACATGTCGTAACGGAGGCCTGTGTGACCACATCAGCGGTCAGTGCCAGTGCACCGCCGGCTACCTGGGAGAGAGGTACAGTATGACACCCAGCACACCTTCTTTTTATTCAGCTGAATAAAGATGCTCCAGTGTATTTATCATTTCATATTCCTTGATAACTTGGAACAGGCCACTTTAGATTCAGATGATGAAGTTAAAACTATGAAGGGTCACTGATGGGGAGCTCCCAGGCCCCCTGTGTGTGTGCCAGGTACTTCAGGATCCATGTGTCAAGCAACAGTAAACAGTCCAATACACCAGTGAGACGCCATCCAGCCCCCAACACTCGCTCTTATGATGCTGCTACATGAAGCCTCTTCCTGCCAACTAAAGCTCAGGAATCATTGCTAGTGTATGTGCTATCACTGGGACACCTGCAGGAAAGAGCTCAGATTGGAGTCAAAACATCCACAGGGACTCAATA
Source organism: Aulostomus chinensis (assembly GCF_037954235.1). Lineage (NCBI taxonomy): Eukaryota > Metazoa > Chordata > Actinopteri > Syngnathiformes > Aulostomidae > Aulostomus > Aulostomus chinensis. The sequence goes on from NC_141321.1 coordinate 5,038,813, forward strand.
ATGACTGGGGGAGGTTCTGGTGGTCAGCGCTGTAGTGTAAAGGACATAGAATTAGAGTACAATAGAATACTGCAAATGACAGCTGTAGCTGACATTCATTAATTGGATGCTCAAATTACACTGTGGTTGTTTGGCACCTGTGAGGTCACAGGAGTCTTCTGGGCCGGAGAGTTCACCATCGTCAGGAATCCCATTGTGGTTGATTATTGAACCGCATCATGGTGGTGATTTACAGCCCTGCTGTTGCAGAGTTATTATAAGAATTCCATCTCCCCACTCAACTCAGACAGTTACACAACTGCACTGTGAGGATAAACAGGAGAAGGGTTCTAGTTCCATGTGGTTCTCTGCTGCTTGTTGGCTGGAGCCAGTCGCACTCTGCAGCTCCGTCCTGTGTTGGTCCTTCAGAGATTCATGCCATCCAATCACAACTGTGAATGATTTCACCACATCTCTGGAACCCCTATGAACAGCAGTGTTTCAGGGAACATCACTTTGCTAAATATGGTGGGAATGTGACTGTCACAGACGTCGTGGGCCAGGCTCCAGCCACAGTGAGGCCAGGTGAGTGGAGCAGGGCTGAAACAATTCCTCCAGCAACTCCACTAATTCGATTACTAAAATTCCTTGAGACAAAATTAATTTAAACTGTAGGGTTGGGCACTGATAGTCAGTATGAAACAGCTGAGTTATTTAGGACCAGAACATTGATAAGCCTGAGTTTAAGTTTCGATATCATTTATTACCACGCGGCTGCAGCGTCTCTCCTCTCTGCGTCAGTGCAGTTATGGCTCATCAGTCGCCTCTCAGACTGATTACTAGAATAAAAATACCAAACCTGAGTGTCTGTGTGTGTGAAACCTGCAGAGCAACGTCCTGCTGGCCAGTCTGCTGTCATGAGTTTGACAGAGACAGAAGGAAACTAGAAGGAAACCCGAGACCCACGAACATCGCAGGAGTTTGATTGTTTTCGTAGAAACAACCCACACAAATCTCACCAGAGTTGAGCAAATAAAGAGTTTCCTTCTAGAGGACGGAGGATGATGCACATCTCCAGAACTGGTGCCAGTGTCTCAATGAGACGGGCCACCATGACAAAACACCATTTACTGAGCCACAGAGTCACTGGAGCACTGATCCCAGACCTGTTGGCATGGAAAAAGTACTCAGATCCTTTACTTAAGTAAAGCATGAATACCACAATGTAAAAATACCTCATTACTATTAAAAATCTTGCATGTAATTAATTCCTTTTTTTGAAGAATCCCCATTTTTATTGCTTCTGTGGCACTTGACTGGCTCTCTTGTTGGGGTTTCTGATTACGGGTACAGACTCAGGAGAGGAGAAGAAGGTGGCGTGGTGGTCGAAACCCAAGTCTCCCCGCTGATATTAGAACTTACCTGTTCTGTGACTCTGCTCGTGTCTCCAGCACTCTGGACGCACCCACAGTGTCTTTGTCGCGCCTGAAAAAATCAGATGTGTACACAAGATGTGCACACATCTGATGTGTCCGTAGTGCCGTTGCAGTGCAGGAGAGGTTCCGCGTGTCGGAGCGTAGCAACAGCTGTGATGCAGCGGTTGCATCGGGTGGGGATCAGGCTAGGGTGGCCAATAGGGTGGCCAGGATTCAGCTTGAGGTGGCCGCGGCCACCCCATGCCTCCACCATTGGCGTGAGGAGGAGGAAATGTAAACAGTCCAGAATTTAGTTGTTGGAAAACCAGGGACAGCGTACATTAAATCAGCATATCAGTGTAAAGGGGCCAGAGTTTGCTCAACAGCTAAGTTCCGTCAGCAATCCCAGGTTATTGTGATGTTCCAGCATTGTTGCAGAAGAGCAGGATTATTCATGGTCACTGATTACGTTTCCTCCGTTCATGCTCAGTTGGGGCACTCTCTGCAAGAGCATTTAACGCACAGGCTTCAAACAGTCATGAAAAATCTGAAGAAGTAATAGCATTTTAAAATGGCAGCCCTGGAAATGTACCTGAAAAATACATGAAGCCTTGAAAGCTTTGGAAAATCTTGGAACTGTGCTTCCTCAGGTCACTGCACTAAAGAGAATATATGGTTCACTTAAGTTCAGCTGAGAAGATTTGTGTTGGTTAACACTGATTCACTTTAACATGCTCATGCTTGTCGTTCGCGAACATGGATTTCTTCTTTTATGTCTCGTGTGTAAACAGACGTTGTCTGCTCAAGAAAATCGTTGTCAGATTTAAAGATGAACATAATGATGATAAAAACGTGTGTGAACTCTGAATGTAAATGAGAGAAGTTGACTTCCACTGAAACACACGTTTGTTGTGCAGGTGTTGCCAAAAAGATGGCGAAGGTGAAGTGCAGTTAGACTTTGGCCTCGGTGTGAGATGGTCGTGGTCTCTCCCTCCGTACTCGTGCTCGCCCATCAGTGTTGCTCTCTCTTCTCTCTCGTCATCACCACAAGTGGAAGATTTATACCCAGAGCCATTAAAAACAGTTTTCTACTTTATTACCTCCATCCCCTATGTACTGTTGTTTAGGTGGAAAAGACCCCCCCCCACACACACACACACACACACACACTCTCTTCCTGTCTCAGTTGTACTCTCACCTCCTTTTACTCAGTCCATCTTTCTCTCCTCACTCTCTCTCGTTACTCTCAATTGGGCCAAAGCACCTCCATTCATTCTGGCCCCAGACAGGTAAATGAACCTACATGGGGTAATTCCTGGATTGAGCTCTCCTCCCCATCCACATTCTAATGGAATTAGCTGAGATAAGAGTCCCAAGGAAGTCTGCGTGATTTAAGCATACCACACAACAGACGTCCTCACTGAGACATTTTTAATGAAGCCATTTGTCTCTTTCTGCATGGCTGCAAGCTGCAGACATGTTAAGGAGGCAGAGGCCTAATTTCAGCAGTTTAAACCATCCTCTGTTCAGTTCAGTGTCATCTGCCCAGTCCTGCTCATTATAATCCACATGGCAACTTTGTAAGCGCTAACCTTGAGCACCACTGAAGGTGTCAGCATAATGGTGTAGCCTTTAACCTTAGACTGTTTGAGTGGACGTGATGGTGGAGCATCTGGGTAGGTGAAGCAAGTACCTTTCAATGTTCTTCCAGCTCTAAACTTTAGTAGAATTCATTCTATGATGAATGGAATTCTTATTTCAGAGGTTTTTAACAAGCTCTCCTTGCAGGTTGAGCAGCGTTGGTTCTTTGCTGGTGGTGATCGCCGATTCAGCTCTATTTCTGTTTTATAGTCAAAGAATAGATAATTACCACTTAAGAGCTCACCTGATCATCAGTAAAGGAAAATGTGACTGGTGTGTTTTTTTTCACTGCCTAAATCATTCCTACTGCTGTCGAAGAGGTTCCCTTCTGTTTCACCCCAGTCCAACTATCCATCTAATTTTCCTGAAGCACCCAACACATCCAGTCTCTCCAGTTGGCACCAGTCCTTTTCCTCACCAGCATTGTGGGATATGATGTGGACTGAACGTTCAGAGACCAGAATGGCCGTCACAGTGACGAGAGAAGGCGTTAAAAGTATCAAATATTTCAGTCTAATTTCACTTTTCACTCACTTTTTTGCCAGAATGTCAGCTAATTAGTCTTCATTCACACTTTCAGTGGAGCTTCGGTTTTGGTCAGAAAGTGAAACATCAAACAAAGTGATAGAGAGAATGGCTGTGGGCAGCACTGGGCAGCACTGGGCAGCACTGGGCAGCCTCAGCGCCTCTCAAGCCTGCCGACCCCAAAACATCCCTGACCACGATGATAATTGAGTCGTCAGAAATGAGAGTTCCATCCACCCACCGTTCTGCTGTTTCACTCCAATCCAGGTGCCAGGATGAATGTCCAGTTGGTACATATGGGCCACAGTGCGCCCACAAGTGCGACTGTCAGAACGGCGCCAAGTGCTACCACATCAACGGGGCCTGCCTCTGCAACGAAGGCTTCAAGGGCCCGAGCTGCCAGGACCGCTTCTGTCCTGCTGGCCTCTACGGACTCATCTGTGACAAGTACTGCCCCTGTAAAGCTTCGAACACGCTCAGGTGCTCCGGCCTTGGCTAAGGAAAACACACACACACACACACACACACACACACACACAGATTGAATTTGAGGTAATAATAAAGGAAAACTCAAGTTTCTGGCTGAGAGCTCTACATCAGGGGCTTAAGGGGGCATGGCTCTATTTGAGATGTGATCAGGACCAACCAGTCCTTCGGTCTCGGTCGAATTCCGTCCTTCAGTCGTTTTGAGCAGTGGTGCAGGGAAGTCAGATAGTTCTAATTTAAGGGTGATGTCATCAGCGTAGTGAAACACAGAGTCCCATGGGACTCGACATGACATGAGAGCTGTTGCTGCTGAGGACCTGAAGTCCTGCGACATGTTCAGTCAGACACAAGAACTCGGAGGTCAGTGTGAGGAGACTGACTTGTGAGCAGCAGCTGCAGATTCGAGTGAAGCGAGAGCAGGCTGGATCAGATCGGACCAAACACTGTCCTCCCTACGTGGAGCTTCGTGACGCCATTGGTCACATATGTTACGTTACATATGTTACGTCTTTATGACTGTTTGACAGGCTTCAACATTCCAGCCAGCCACTACTACATGAAATCATCATATCTGAAAGATGGTCATTCCTATGTACGGGTTCAAGGTGACACTTGTGACAGTACCTGGCCCTTCGTGCCTGTCAGCCTATGACATCTCCAGAACACAGTTTTTTGTCTCATTATTGTCCACACAGGTGAAAAGTGCTCTGAACATTGTAGACTAATAACCCTCTAATTTGTTCCCAGCTGTCACCCTCTGTCGGGAGAATGCACCTGTGCAGCAGGATGGGCGGGGCTTTACTGCAACGAGACTTGTCCAGCAGGTTACTACGGCGAGGGCTGCAGAGAGCTGTGTGTGTGTGCCAACGGAGCTGACTGTGACGGCATCAGCGGAGCCTGTGTGTGTGCACCAGGGTACATCGTAAGTGTAGACACATCTCATCTCTACGCTCTTTGACACAGGGACCACATGACGAGCACTGGGATCAAAAACTTCCCCGAGCCAGAAACGTAGTGTTTACTCATCCCACTGACTGTTGCATCGAATGCTGAGTGTGCTTGGCTGCCTGAAAGGCAGCGAAGTGGAGATACCAGTGCCCGAAATATTCCAACAGAAACACTCAAGAAAACCTGGGTTGCTCTCAAAAACGAGATGCTGGCGGCAGCACTTTTGGTGTAGACTCTCTGGAGGCTCCCTCTGCATTTGCATGTAGTCGCACATTCAGCAACACTGCCATGTAAAATGGTCTGCAGGGGAGAGACAGAAACAATGAAAGATCTATAATACTTGTGTGTTTTTGCGTGCGTGCGTGTGTGTGTGTGTGTGTATGTGCGTGCGTGCGTGTGTGTGTGTATGTGCGTGCGTGCGTGCGTGCATGTGTGTGTGTGTGCGTGGGTGCGTGTGTGTGCGTGCGTGCATGCGTGTGTGTTATCCTGTGCTGTCCTATTGTCCTGCACTGATCATCTAAACCTGCTGTGTAGTTCAGGTGCCCCCCGTGACTCAAGGGCACTTTAAACCAGCTGAAACAAGCAAATACATGTGGATGAAAAAGGCTGAACTGTCGCTCAACCAGTCCGCGTTAATCCAGTCTTACATGATCAAAACCTTGTGCCGTCCCTCCTTGCAGTGCTCCAATGCAATTTTGATGACTATGACATATTATTGATTCCAATCTCACCTGGTGAGCCGAAGTGCAACAGGCTGTTACATCTCTGAGTGAATGATTGAGACTACGCCACACCCACGTCTGGCCCGAGGTATTTATTAGTTTCTGATTCTGGGAAAGTACCAAACCTTGTGTGATAACAGCAGCAGTGATGAGCAGATAAACGCTCTCCTCAGGGGGACCACGAGCTGAAGCAGCCGAGAAACGCCTTGTTGCATGTTGTTTTTATGAGGAATGCAGCGTCTTTGTGCAGGAGGGGCTGATGTCGACTAGGCTGAGCTGAACAGGCGACTTATGAATCAGCCAAAGAGATAATGTCATATTCCTCTTTGTATCTGCCTTATAAGTCTAGTTATATTGCAGCAGTGCACTCAGGAGCAGACACAGAAACTGCAGTGGCAAGAAATCAAATATTTTCATGTATTTAATTTCCGAGTTGATAAAAACAGCACTGACACAAAGGAAAACATGGCCATGTTGCTCAATCACGTCTGTGTAGCTTCTTGTAAGAAATCCTTCATCCAGAAGATTAATAACTGTTGTACTTATCAAGGAGCCGGAATCTGATGGGGTAGCCAAGGTGTGTGTAGACGACAGCGGGGCAGAACGCGTGCGGTAACGGCGTGGTCAGCCGGGGCTCTCAGCTGTAGCACGTCAGGTGCAGAACTGTCATGGAGTGAGACTGGAAACAGGAAGCTCAGCTGATCTGGGACGTTGTGGGGGACAATGTGCTACACTGATCATAATGGCCGTAACTATCGCTAACCTCCACCGGTCTATTTCTCATCCGCACACATTTTTCTCCTCCTTCTTTTTGGTGTGTGAGTGTGAGTGTCATTCCACAGGAGACGTGGAAACAAACAAGCTAGGAAACACAAAGGAAAACACTCACATGCTCAACTGTCTGGAATCTCCAAAAGTATGGCCTGATGCTGGAAAAGTTTTGTTGGTGACATCATGATGTTGAATTAGACTCCATTTGTGTGTTGGGGGGGGGGGGGGTCAGGTCTCTAACCTCTACAGTTTCTCTCGTGATAAATGCCTGTAGGACTGTCACATGATGAGGAAAAACAATATATTAGCCACAAAAGCTAAAAAAAAAAAAAAAGCGCTTCATGCAATCCTGAGCTCACCTGCCGACTGAAACGTGCAGGTTCTCCTCCGGTCCACTTCCACTGCTGCAGTGGAGCAGTGGAAGTGGACCGGAGGAGAGGCGGGGCCTGGTGTCTCCCTCTGCAGCAGGTGCTACATGATAGCCGTTTAAATGGGAAGCATATATTCAGTGTGATAGAGTCGATTTATTTGTGTGTGTTCTGGGAAAAAAACAGTTGTTTTAGGTTAAAAGGTTTTGATCTAGAATGAATCGTCTCTCACATTTGAGAGATTTGAGCTGAGTGGGAGATAATAAGGCACTGGACTGAGGGGACGTCTGAGGGATGGGGGCTGACCTCCTTGATGCTGATTGAACTGGGGGCCCTGACCACGGGCTGCTGGCTGTGGGTTCCACTGTGCACTGGGGGCCTGGGCCCTCCCTGCCCTCTGACTGCACAGTGGTGGGCCCTCTGCCCGGATCTCCGGACAGTGCCCCTTGGTGCTCCATCTGACCCCTGGACCAGGGAGGCTAGACTCCCTGTCGGCTGGTTGCAGTGGTGACGGGGTGGTCAGCGGGGCCAGTCTGGAAGCTGACCCCCTGCAGGTCTGGCCCATTCCTCAGCCCCTCTCATCACCTCTCTGTCCCATCACATCACATCTCATGTATCACTAGGCCTTGAGGGGCTGGACCCCCCAATTTTAATCACATCGTAGACATTTTGGGCTTGGGGGAGTGCATGAGGTTGTACTGGGAAACTCTGCCGTCTCCCATGCCCTGGGTGCCTCTGCCAATTTTAACTACATTCTAGTCATCCACATCATCACATCTACATTCCCACGCACAACACACACCCTGCACCATGTTGGGATGGGGGGCAGCTGGGGCAGGGAGTGGGTCCAGTGCTGCCTCCTTTGCTAACTGCACCATTGCAGGCCTGGGGGCCTGGCCGGGGCTCTTTGGGGGGGGGGTGGTGGTCCTCCTCCCGGCATGGTGGTTGGGCTGGGGTTCGTCACGGGCCCTGCTGCTGTACGGTGGATCGCTTGCTGGCGGTTTCACTCAGTCTGAGGTGCCCTTGACCGTATCAGCATCTATAGAGTTCTCAGCCCCTGTGTGGAGGAAGATGAGAGTATGATTGTTTGGTCCGGGGGTGGCGGTCCTGGGCGTGCGTGCCTTCGGCTCACCCCGGCGGGTGGGCTGGACCTCTCGGGGGAGTGGGGGGTCCCGGCTGGCTGGCTGGTGGTGCCCTATAGCCTGAAACCCTCCTGCTCTGGGGGGAGGGGGAGAACAGGGGATGAGTAGAGGGGATGGGGATTGAGGGTTGGGGGGGGGGTAGCTCTGTTCGGGGGGCGGTGGGCCTGGTAGTTGTGGTGGGCTGTGGCTGCCCCGCCTGGGTGTGGGGTGTGGGTGGGTGTCGGCCTCGCCGCTGGCGGACCTCTTGGGGGGCTCTGGTCGGGTCTCGGGCCAGAGGGGCCCTGTGCCCCTGGGCTCTGCTCATGCTGTGGGGGAGGGGAGTGCCCGGCGGGACCGGGGTCATCTCTGCCCCGTCTCTCTGTGGGTTGCTTCCGGGTGGGGGTTGCTGCTCCTATGCTTTCCTATGGGTCCTGGCATGGGTTGGGCCTGTGGCTGTTTCCTGGGGGGGTGGCCTGGGGCTCCCCATGTCCTGGGGATTTCGGGGTGCTCTGGTGACCTGGTCCTGACCTACCTGCCATCCTGGACTGGGGGTGCGATGTCCTGGCCCCCCCACATCAGCTACAGCCAGCTACGCACAGCATCCAAGATAAACCGTAGCACACACACATACACATACACACGCGTATACACACATACACGCATGGAGCGCACAGCTGACCCATAAACACACACTCAGACATTTATCTTAAAATTATATTAAACCAAATGGTAAACCTGCACTGGGAATTCTGCAACCAATGTTTTTTTTGTTGTTTTTTTTGTTGTTGTTGTTGTTACTTTTTTTTGTTTGTTTTTTTGTCTTTGTTTGTTTTTGTTGTTGTTGTTGTTGTTTTCTGCTATTGCTGTTGTTGTTGTTTTTGTCTCCCCCCTCCCCCTTGTCCTTGCTGTCCTGTCCCTGTTCTCTCTCCTGTCCTCAGTCTGGTAGCTTCATCAATGAACCAACACCATTCCTCATAAAGTTAAACATAAATGGCGATAGGAGGAGTTTATCACATTCCTCCTATGCAGAATAAAACTGCTTCAGTACAACAAGGCACCAGGAACACTGATGCTGCTACTGAACAGGACAGGTAAAAAAAAATAAAAAAATAAAAAATAAGGCACTGGACTGGTTTGTGGGGCAGTAATTGGTTGAGGCTCGTGTCCCCAGCGCTGAGACACCTATGAGCAGTGAGACGCCCGGGACCAGGATGATTGGACTGGGAACATCAGGGACTTTGAGCAAATGAGTGTGTGTGCGAGATGAGTACGTGAGTGTGTTTGTGTGTTGGAGCTGCACAATATATGGACATATGGTGTTTTGGTTTGTCACCATGACAACAAGACACCTATTCTGACACTTGGATTGATATTGTTTTGTTGGTTTCAAGGAAAGGGAAAAAGCCAGTGCTGCTCCGGCGGCGGGGCGGTGCGGGAGCAGCACTGGCTAGCAGCCCTCTGCAGAGGGCTGCTAGCCAGTGCTGCTCCCGCACCAGTAGTGTCAGCCACAGGATCAGCTGCTCTGCCTGATCAACGACGATCATCGAAACGACACTTGATGGATCTATTTTAATGTGGGAAGAAACACACAATCTTGCTGCAGTGCCTCGTGGTGCCTGACTGGTAACCATCTAAAAACACTACGTTCCTGGTCGCACATCTGTCATTATAAACGCCTCAACAAGCCCTGAAAAAGTATCTTCTCCCTGAGAAGCGCACGTCGTACACAACTAATGTGGCCAGCATAGCTGCATCGATCGACGTATTGATCAACGAGCGCAACAAGCGTGGCTAAGCTCCAGGGACCGCAGTGGGACGGTGATGCTGGTCCATGGCCTGAAACTGTGCATGCAAAACCATTCGCTGTCTGGCGGCTGAGGTCATCTTAGCGGTGACGGCTCAGCAGATGTTGGAGGAATGAAGGAAGATGTATTTAACATGAGTTGGTGTGTGAGCTGCCCTCCAAGACTGCGTATATACAGACACTCAACTGCAGATTATACTTGGCCCTAGGAAACTTGCTGACTAGGACACAAACAGTACAGGTCAGTATCTGAGACCCGTCAGGCAACCCGGTACCGTGGGTGCTCCTGAGGCAGGGGTGGGTCACCCTCTCACATCCTTACGGTCATCACTACCTGGGGTGTGCATGTCTTTACCGGGTGTTCTCAATTTCGGGTGCAGGTTTTCAGGGTGGTAACATGAAATCTGTAGAAGGTCTTGAGGGACTTTCTTCAAATCTGGCTCAAAGGTCGCGATCGCCTCACACTGACAAAACCGCCCAGGAGCACGTGGAGGGAAGGCCGATGACCAGCTGCTCTGGCCTCATTAGAGTGATTTGAGTAATCGCCCTGATAAAATGTCATCTTTCATGACTTGATTAATGGTATTTTGCGTCTGAGCCTGTTAACTGGTGAAGCCGCATCTTTATCAGCTCTAATCTTGACTTTAGGGGAGAAAAAAATATCAACAAAAGGCTTCTAAAACCTCAGCTGCCACTGTGAATTCAATATCGCATGATAAATATCAGGATGCATCGATTCACACGTTTATTATTCCCGAGGTCACTTGTTAGAACTTCTCCCCCTGGGAAATTCTGATGACTTTCCTTATTGGGCACACACACTTTATTTATTAACAAAGTTTTAGAAAAAAGTCCTTAATTTGCCAACTTTTTAATAAGCCCTCGCTCTTCTCCTGTCTTAGCACATTTGGCTTGCTTTGTGAATATTAGATTAATGGCAATTTAAAGGCGGCAGGTTGGTAGCAGGCAGCTTTAATTAGCACAGTTAATATGTTGAAGGTCCTGATCAATGCAGCGGCCAGCTTGAGGTGCATGCTGGGAAAATTCCTCTCTGGGTATGCTAGCAGACGTCCTGCTCGCGTGGAGCCGGTTCAGCTCAGGCATCGTGGATCCTCTCGCTCCTCCATTATGCACGTGCTTGTTTGCTACATCAGATTTGAAGAAGTCATGGGCTTATAATGAATTTAGATAAACTCCTGTTTCCCCAGGGCTGAGTGGAGGAGAGGAGAGTGGAGGTGGGACTCTGACAGTCCTGTGAACCTCCTCACTCGGCACACTCAGGCTTTCATCTTGTACCTGTGACGTTGTTGCGCCGGCTCTGTCACGCGGAAGGAAACGAGACACCGACAGCGAGTCTCGTCCTCATGAAGTGCCGCTCTGTGGACGACTGCATCCTAGAAGTGATGCTTCAGCCAAACAGTGGATTTTGCCTTTCAAGTACTTGCGCGTGGTCGTCTCGAGGGCAAGTTTCCCTCCTGTGTGACTGGCTGCTGGTGACTGGCTGCTGGTGACTGGCTGTTGGTGACTGGCTGCTGGTGACTGGCTGCTGGTGACTGGCTGCTGGTGACTGGCTGTTGGTGACTGGCTGCTGGTGACTGGCTGTTGGTGACTGGCTGCTGGTGACTGGCTGTTGGTGACTGGCTGCTGGTGACTGGCTGCTGGTGACTGGCTGCTGGTGACTGGCTGCTGGTGACTGGCTGTTGGTGACTGGCTGCTGGTGACTGGCTGCTGGTGACTGGCTGCTGGTGACTGGCTGTTGGTGACTGACTGCTGGTGACTGACTGCTGGTGACTGGCTGTTGGTGACTGGCTGCTGGTGACTGGCTGTTGGTGACTGGCTGTTGGTGACTGACTGCTGGTGACTGGCTGTTGGTGACTGGCTGCTGGTGACTGGCTGTTGGTGACTGACTGCTGGTGACGGGCTGCTGGTGACGGGCTGCTGGTGACTGGCTGTTGGTGACTGGCTGCTGGTGACTGGCTGTTGGTGACTGACTGCTGGTGACTGGCTGCTGGTGACTGGCTGTTGGTGACTGACTGTTGGTGAATGGCTGTTGGTGACTGACTGCTGGTGACTGGCTGCTGGTGACTGGCTGCTGGTGACTGGCTGTTGGTGACTGGCTGTTGGTGACTGACTGCTGGTGACTGGCTGTTGGTGACTGGCTGCTGGTGACTGACTGCTGGTGACTGGCTGTTGGTGACTGGCTGCTGGTGACTGGCTGCTGGTGACTGACTGCTGGTGACTGGCTGCTGGTGACTGACTGCTGGTGACTGGCTGTTGGTGACTGACTGCTGGTGACTGGCTGTTGGTGACTGGCTGTTGGTGACTGGCTGCTGGTGACTGGCTGCTGGTGACTGACTGCTGGTGACTGGCTGCTGGTGACTGACTGTTGGTGACTGACTGCTGGTGACTGGCTGCTGGTGACTGACTGCTGGTGACTGACTGCTAAAACATACTGTAAACAGCAACAAGTCCAAACTGCAGTCTTTGAGCTGTGAGAGCACTGTTTTTAGAGTGCCACTAAATACGCAGCCCAGCATTTGAGACTCTTCTACAGACAGGTGGCAAATGAAAGGACACTCCTGAATGTGAGGGTAATCAATGCAGATGCTTCCGCCCATCCTGCGGTCGTGGGGGGCGCTGCCTTCCCCCCCGTCACATTTGCTCTTGCATACATTGCATGTTTTGAGCTCGTTGCAGGTCTGCTTTTAATGGTCTCAACTCCAGGTGTCTCCCACTGTCAGACAGCTGTTTCGAGGCTCTTGCTCAGTGGAAGCAGAGCCACGAGCTGCTTCTCTGGCCTCAATTCAGTCTGGTCTTTGCTATCCTATGGCAGCACGTGTGTCAGAAGCAGGCTGGTCACTGTGGTAACAACATGTACGTCTGTTCGATGAGTTCTCCTCCCACGACAACACTCATGAACCAGAGGAACCCTGGCTTCCACAGTTCCTCAGGATCAAGCAGCTCCTCAGGATCAAGCAGCTCCTCAGGATCAAGCAGCTCCTCAGCATCAAGCAGCTCCTCAGGCTTCAGCAGCTCCTCAGCATCAAGCAGCTCCTCAGGATCAAGCAGCTCCTTGGGATCAAGCAGTTCCTCGGGATCAAGCAGCTCCTCGGGATCAAGCAGCTCCTCAGCATCAAGCAGCTCCTCAGGATCAAGCAGCTCCTCAGCATCAAGCAGCTCCTCAGGATCAGGCAGCTCCTCAGGATCGAGCAGTTCCTCAGGATCGAGCAGCTCCTCAGCATCGAGCAGCTCCTCAGGATCGAGCAGCTCCTCAGGATCGAGCAGCTCCTCAGGATCGAGCAGCTCCTCAGCATCGAGCAGCTCCTCAGCATCGAGCAGCTCCTCAGGATCGAGCAGCTCCTCAGGATCAAGCAGCTCCTCAGGATCGAGCAGCTCCTCAGCATCAAGCAGCTCCTCAGGATCAAGCAGCTCCTCAGCATCAAGCAGCTCCTCAGGATCAGGCAGCTCCTCAGGATCGAGCAGTTCCTCAGGATCGAGCAGCTCCTCAGCATCGAGCAGCTCCTCAGGATCGAGCAGCTCCTCAGGATCGAGCAGCTCCTCAGGATCGAGCAGCTCCTCAGCATCGAGCAGCTCCTCAGGATCGAGCAGCTCCTCAGGATCGAGCAGCTCCTCAGGATCAAGCAGCTCCTCAGGATCAAGCAGCTCCTCAGGCTTCCACGACTCACTCAGTTTCAAGACATTCCTCTTCATCTTCTTCTTCTTCTTCTTCTACTGCTAACAGCTGCACGCCATGCTCACTCTTATTTGGACCATCGGCCAGTACAGTGTCAAAACATGAATCCTGAGCTTTGGCTTCACATCACAAACCATCCACTCTAACAGTCTACAAGCCTACAGTCTGAGTCCAGTGGGGGGGGGTAGAATGTTTTCCCTTCATTATACGATGCAGCCTGAAGTGGAGCATTGATCTACGGAGCACTGTGGCCTTCACCTGAAGTTCTTATGGAAATGTCTTCATATCGACAGATTTAGAGCCTGATTAACTAAAGGTTTGCATGCATAAAAACATGCAAATTTGTGTCACCAACAAAAGTGAAACTGGCCTGCCGAGGGTGCGCACGGAGGAGCTTTCAAATGAGCACAATACCGCGCGTTCTTGATTTCATGCATTTGCATGAATACGCAATGTTTGTTTTTACCTGAGGGGAGAAAATGTAAAGTGGTTTGTTCAGCACAAGCAATGTGATTTAATGAAGCAGAGCACGTTTGATAGGAAGGTGTTAGCTGAGCCAGCGTAGCACACACAGGGCAGCACTGACCTCACGCAAGAACGTAGAGAGAAAAGGTGTCCATTTTGATGGCATGAAAGAAAAAAACCACTACAGATGCATCACCTGTCCAGGGATTCAGGTCTGGAGATCTCGGATGAGCTGAGAGCTGATCTGGAGCAAGACAATGGAAGCACACTCATATGTGCGGAATCAGATTGGGTTTGACCCCAAATGCATCACAAGCTCTGGACACACACACACACACACACACACACACACACACACACACAATTAAGACACTGAAACCAAACTAAAATCCATTCTGTATTTGTGCAACATTCTCCCTGTGTTCCTTTCCAGCCTCTTAGGTGTTTTTGAAGATGAACTCTTAAAGCAGCCTTTAACTAAATGGATCAGAACATCCACAACCACTTTGTTCTGAAGAAGACAAAATCATCATCGTCTTCCTGCTCTCCTCCTGTGTTCCTCTCCTTCCTCTCCAGTCAGCGGCTGCTCAGCCGTGGGACAGCCACCATTAAAAACGCTAAACCCTCATTTTAATACTGCTGACTCGACAAAGCTTGCACCTGTGGCCAATCACACGGTTCCTCTAATTTACCGTCTGCCACACGTAACACAAAACATGTCTTGAACATGTCTAGAGGAGACATATTGGATTGCGTGAGAGTATCAAGCAGCAGCCTGAATAGACCTCAACAATATCACGCAAAATGCAGAACGTAAAATACATGACAACGTGAAGAGTGTGATGCTGGAGTGTATCTGAGGGTGTGCTCAGGTTCAGTCTCTCTCTCCACTCCTGCAGGGCGATGACTGCTCCATCAGCTGTCCCACAGGCCTCTACGGGACCAACTGCACCTCCTCGTGTTCCTGTCACAACGAGATCTCCTGCTCACACGTTGACGGATCCTGCACCTGCAGAGAAGGTCCTGTGATCCTTTATTCGACCTCACCCATTGAAGGTGGAGCCACCTGCTGGTGGAGAACCCCCTTCAATGCGTCTCTCACTGTATATTTTATGTAATCCTGCTCTCTTCCTGCTTCAAGGGTGAACAGCAGCACAACCTGGATCGGTTTTTACTGACAAAGCTTTGTAGCCCCTCGTGTTGAGTTCAAGAGCAAGGTGGTGGTGGGGGGGGGGGGGGGGGGTCGTCTGCACTCCCCCTGTGTTACATTAGAAGTAATCAGCTCCCAAAATAAGTGCCAAAGCATTTCTAATGTGTTCCCCTGATTCACTCACAGAGCAGCAGAAGCAAGATCAGTGAGGGAGTTTGTTCCTCTCCTAGTGAAGAACCTGTTCACCATGAATGACAGGAAGAGAGGAGAAAGAGAGCCATTCGTCCTCACTCACAGCGTCAGGATTTATACCAAGCCACTTAGCTACATTTACCAGGTTAGCATCCTTACGTCAAGAGGGGCTGGGGAGAAATCTGCTTCGGCTGCGACCCAGATGAAGAAACTTTGTCTGTGACTTGACTCCAGACCGTCCTCAGTTGCTTGAGCTGTGTCGTTGTCGTTGTTAGAGGCATTTTGTGTCCTGCAGTTAAAATTGTGACATGAAAATAATTCACAGTCATATTTTTAGCTCAGCATCACCACTGAGAGACTGATTGTGAACGTCCTTTTCCAACTCAGCTGCCAGTAATTATGGGGACGTAAATGATGTGTCGTGAACATGGCCTCCTGGGTGCAGAGCTCTTATCACTTAAAAATATTTGGTGCACAGCAAACACTCATTTACAAATGACACAAAGATTTCCTCAACCTGCCTCATCTCCTCCGTCTTCTCTTTGATTGGCAGTTTCCCTGAGTGCCTGTCAGTAATCCCCCCAGAACAGCCATCAGCGCGCGTCTTCTAACGTTGGATAGATGAATATTGCAGCAACGGCTCGAATTCAAAGCACATCCTGGAGTAACTGCCTCTGTTCCTCTGTCTGTTGGCTGCTGTTGTGAGAGGAACTTTCCTTTACCTTGTCTTCTCCTCTACTTTGCTTTGACGTTCCACAGATCTCAAATCAAAACTCACACACTTAAGATTGCTGGAAATATTTAATGCCTCAAAGCTGTATTTTACCTGAAAGCATCACTCGGTGATGTAACAGCATCTTTTATTGATCCATTATTCCCCCTCTAAATTTCCAAAGAACACAAATGACAGCGTTACAGGTGTTGTCTCCATGGCTGTCTAACTTCCATCGCATCTTTATCCTGTCAGCTCATCTTTAGTCCTGCTCGCGCTGTCATTGCGAGGAACCAAGGAAACGTTGGTTATTTGTCGGTGTTATCATACTGGGACATCTGACATTTATGGCACATTCATGCTGCAGACAAATGTGATTGCACTGTCAGTGTTGGTCTGCACACGTGGGTCAGTTCAGCACTGCTGTGAGCTCAGTCTGGAGTCTGGCTGGGCCGCATCGACCTGAGCCTGAAGGCTTGCAGAGTGAACGTAGCTTTAAGCTGTAAGCTTCTTTTTCTGTCCACTCTATTTGCAAGTGGCAAGATCAGACTTCTTGTATCCAATCACAAACTTAAAGCTGCGAGTAACCTCAGAGAAATGGTTTTCAGTGAACAATCTTTATTTGTCCCCGAGAGGCGAATTAGGTTTCACACCCAATTACCTCATGAGTGTGAACGTCCTCGCCAACGTCCCAGACTGTGGTTTGTGAGTGACACAAAAAGTACTTTGAAGTTCTCTTTGAGCGTCCAGTTTGGGACGCGTCTGTAGAAACACGATTCAAATGTGTTTTGAAATCTAATTTGCTAAAATTGGATTTCATGTGTTTTTAAGTTGTCCACACTGTCCAGAATCAGTTTGGATTTCATCAGGATTTGCCAAAAATGTGGCTGAGCCTGCCAGTCTGAACACGGCCTGGATTGTGCTCATAATCTTCCCAAAACTTAACCCCAAACACATGCAGAGAAACTTTTCAGGCTCAAGTTTAAAAAAGTATTTTTCCTCGATAACTTGGCGTTTTGGTTTTCCCTACATTTCAATATCTTCGTCGTCCTCCGCTTCATCCGGTGGGTCCGGGTCGCGGGGGCAGCAGTCTCAGCAAGGAAGCCCAGACTGCCCTCTCCCCAGCCACTTCAACCAGCTCTTCTGGGAGGATCCCGAGGCGTTCCCAGGCCAGCCGAGAGATATAATCCCTCCACCATGTCCTGGGTCGGCCTCGAGGCCTCCTCCCAGTTGGACATGCCTGGAAAACCTCCAGAGGGAGGCGCCCAGGAGGCATCCTCACCAGATGCCCGAACCACCTCAACTGGCTCCTCTCGACATGGAGGAGCAGCGGTTCTACTCTGAGTCCCTCCCGAATGACTGAGCTTCTCACCCTATCTCTAAGGGAGAGCCCAGCCACCCTGCGGAGGAAACTCATTACGGCCGCTTGTATTCGCGATCTTGTTCTTTCGGTCATTACCCAAAGCTCATGACCATAGGTGAGGATTGGAACGTAGATTGACCGGTAAAAAGAGAGCCTCGCCTTTTGGCTAAGCTCCCTCTTCACCACAACAGACTGGTTTAGCAACCGCAAGTCTGCGGATGCCGCCCCAATCCGCCTGTCAATCTCCCGCTCCATCTTACCCTCACGCGTGAACAAGACCCCGAGATACTTAAACTCCTCCACCTGAGGTAAGACCTCCCCCCCGAGTGGGCAAACCACCCTTTTCCGGCTGAGGACCATGGCCTCAGACTTGGAGGTGCTGATTCTCATCCCAGCCGCTTCACATTCGGCTGCAAACTGTCCCAGCAAGAGCTGGAGGTGGTGGCCCGATGGCGCTAAGAGGACTACGTCATCCGCAAACAGCAAAGACGACATCCTCCCGCCACCAAACTCAACCCCCTCCACCACCCGGCTGCGCCTAGAAATTTTGTCCATAAAAGTTATGAACAGAACCGGTGACAAAGGGCAGCCTTGGCGGAGTCCAACCCTCACTGGGAACAAGTCCGACTTACTACCGGCCACACGGACCAGACTCTCACTCCTCCGGTAGAATGACCGAATGGCCCTTTGTAAAGGGCCATCCACCCCGTACTCCCGGAGTACCCCCCACAGTATGCTCCTGGGAACACGGTCGTAAGCCTTCTCCAAGTCCACAAAGCACATGTGGACTGGTTGGGCAAACTCCCATGCCCCCTCCAGCACCCTCGCGAGGGTGAAGAGCTGATCCTTGGTTCCACGGCCAGGATGAAAACAACACTGCTCCTCCTCAATCTGAGGTTCGACTATCGCCCTGACCCTCCTCTCCAGTACCCTGGCGTAGACCTTACCAGGGAGGCTGAGAAGTGTGATCCCCCGATAGTTGGAACACACCCTCTGGTCCCCTTTCTTAAAGACGGGGACCACCACCCCGGTCTGCCACTCCAAAGGCACTTCCCCCGATG
Organism: Aulostomus chinensis; assembly: GCF_037954235.1. Classification (NCBI taxonomy): domain Eukaryota; kingdom Metazoa; phylum Chordata; class Actinopteri; order Syngnathiformes; family Aulostomidae; genus Aulostomus; species Aulostomus chinensis. Next base: position 5,057,230 of record NC_141321.1, read on the forward strand.
TCCACGCAATGTTGCAGAGACGTGTCAGCCAAGACAGCCCCACTACATTCAGAGCCTTGAGATACCCAGGGCGGATCTCATCCACCCCCGGGGCTCTGCCACCGCGGAGTTGTTTAACTGCCTCGGCGACTTCTGCCCCAAGCACTCCCCAGACTCTGTCTCCTCCACGGAGTACGTGCTGGTGGGATTGAGGAGTTCCTCAAAGTATTCCTTCCACCGCCCAATTATCTGCCCAGTTGACGTCAGCAGCCTCCCACCCCCACTGTAAACAGTGTGGGCAAGTTGCCGCCTTCCCCCCCTGAGGCGACGGACGGTTTGCCAGAACCTTTTTGGAGCCGACCGATAGTCGTTCTCCATGGCCTCACCGAACTCTTCCCACGCCAGAGTTTTTGCTTTGGCGACCGCCACAGCTGCACACCGTTTGGCCTGCCGGTACCAGTCAGCTGTCTCTGGAGACCCACAGGCCAGCCATGCCCTGTAAGCCTCCTTCTTCAGCCTGACGGCTCCCCTCACCTCTAGTGTCCACCAGCGGGTTCGAGGATTACCCCCGCGGCCGGCCCCAGCAGCCTTGCGGCCACAGCTCACAGCAGCCGCCTCGACAATGGCAGAGCGGAACATGGCCCATTCGGACTCAATGTCCCCCACTACCCCCGTGATGTGATCAAAGCTCTGCCAGAGGTGGGAGTTAAAGATCGTTCTGACTGGTTCTTCTGCCAGGCGTTCCCAACAAACCCTCACTACTCGTTTGGGCCTGCCAGGTCTGCGCGGCATCTTCCCCTGCCATCTGATCCAACTCACCACCAGGTGGTGATCAGTTGACAGCTCAGCTCCTCTCTTCACCGAGTGTCCAGAACATGCGGTCGCAGGTCAAATGATACGACTATAAAATCGATCATAGACCTGCGACCTAGGGTGTCCTGGTGCCATGTGCACCGGTGGGCATCCTTACGCTCGAACATGGTGTTCGTTATGGCCAAACTGCGACTTGCACAGAAGTCCAATAACTGAACACCACTCGGGTTCAGGTCGGGCCTGCCGTTCCTCCCAATCACACCTCTCCAGGTCATGCTGTCGTTGCCCACGTGAGCATTGAAGTCTCCCAGTAGGACAATGGAGTCCCCAGCCGGGGCACCATCCAGTACCCTTCCCAAGGACTCCAAAAAGGGTGGGTACGCTGAACTAGTGTTCGGCGCATATGCGCAGACCACAGTCAGGACCCGTTCCCCGACCCGAAGGCGCAGGGAAGCAACCCTTTCGTCCACGGGGGTAAACCCCAACGTACAGGCAGAGAGTCGAGGGGCAACCAAAAAGCCCAACCCCGCCCTCCGCCTCTCACCCGGAGCAACTCCAGCAAAAGAGAAAGTCCAACCCCTCTCAAGGATTCGGGTTCCGGACCCAGAGCTTTGTGTCGAGGTGAGGCCGACTATATCAAGCCGGTAACGCTCAACCTCTTCCACCAGCTCCAGCTCCTTCCCCACCAGAGAGGTAACGTTCCATGTCCCAAAAGCCAGCTTCCATGTCTGTGGTTCAGACAGCCGAGGCACCCGCCTGAAACTGCCACCCAAACCACATTGCACCGGACCCCTCCGGTTCCCCCGATGAGTGGTGAGTCCAAGGGAGGACGTGCCTGTGTCTCCTCTTCGGGCTGGGCCCGGCCGGGCCCCACGGACCAAGGCCCGGCCACCAGGCGCTCGCCTTCGAGCCCCCACCCTGGGCCTGGCTCCAGGGCGGGGCCCCGGTGCCCCTCCGGGCAGGGTACACATCGCACTTGCTGGTTTTTCCATGAAGGGTCTGTTGAACCGTTCTTTGTCTGGCCCTTCGCCTAGGACCAGTCTGCCTTGGGTGACCCTACCAGGGGCAAAATGCCCCCGACAGCATAGCTCCTAGGGTCACTAGGGCACTCAAACTCCTCCACCACGGTAAGGTGACGGTTTCAGGAGGAGCATTTCAATATCAACTTCTTTAAATATGCATGTGCTGTTGGACACACGGGGAACACGGTAAGTGAGGGGGAGAGAGGAGCTGAGCAGGGACCAGCAGGGGTCTGAGAGCTCTGGCTGAAAGGTCTGTGCTGACCTTGTAAACCCTCGTTTCCTTCCGCATTTAAAGCAGCTGAGGAGAAAAGTCAGAGAGCCAAAGTTGGCTGAGGGCTGTCAAACGTGTCATATTAAAGCTGTCCAGCACATGTCGGACACACTCAGGATGTGTTAATTACCTTGACGTGACAGAAACGTGAAGGGCGTCCTCACGTCTACAGTCCAGCGGACATCTGGAAATGAGTCTGGCCTCTGGTGGCCGCACGTTGACTCTTGCAGTTGCTTGTCTTAAAAGCGTCTCTGAATGCTGCAAGGCAGTCTTATTTCTGATTCTACAGATAAGTGTTTATTCATGGGATAAAAGATGGTGGTGGTGGGAGCAATGTATAAAACAGTATGTAATGTATATGTATATGCATATGTATATGTATGTAATGTATATGCAGCCTGTGAGTGCTGTCCACACAATGAAAACCACGTGTGTGTGTGTGTGTGTGTGTGTGTGTGTGTGTGTGTGTGTGTGTGTGTGTGTGTGTGGTTGAGATGGGGCATTATGAACCAAAAAGTGTGTGAGCTTAGAACAAGGACTGTTTGTCATGTCTTTATACAAGTGTTAAGATCACCAGAAGTTTCAATGAAGCAAACCAAAAGATTGTCACCATGATGACAATGGTGACATCACGCCATACTGATAAAAAAAACACAATAAAAATTAGAAAATATAAAATGAATATATAAGAAGTACACAGACTCTGATACATGTGCGCTAATGTAACTATTCTAATATACAGGCACTCACATCTCACGCAGGACTGTTGCTGCTGTGCTGGATGTTTCCAGAACATTCCTCAATCAAGTGCAGTATCAAAATACCTTCTGATCCCAATTGGAGGTTGTTCCCAGGGTTGGGCTGAGCTGACGGCGGGCCCCTGTGGCTGTGTCTCCAGGTTGGCAGGGTGTGGACTGCTCCATCCCCTGCTCCAGCGGTGCCTGGGGCCTCAGCTGCAATCAGACGTGTCAGTGTGCCAACGGGGCGGCCTGCGACCCCGTCAACGGGACCTGCACCTGTTCTCCAGGCTGGAGGGACGAATTCTGCGACATACTGTGTCACGTTAGTGTTTCCTCGTTTCTCTTTGAGAGTGGAATATAAATTGATGTGCTGTCGTGCTGATCCAGCAGGCTACCCTGACAATGTTTGTAGGCTGTAAGTCCTCATGCCAGGTGTGTTGTCGCTGTAGGAGGGCTCATACGGCCTGGACTGCAGGGAGAGATGCGACTGTGCCAATGCCGACGGCTGCGATCCAGTGACTGGCCTCTGCCACTGCCTTGCAGGTTGGACAGGTGAGTTTTGCAGCCACAGGAATCATTCACACTCAGCTGAAAGCCGACACAGCAACTCCGTCTGAATGTTGCAGTTCAGAAGATGGGGGGCAGCAGCGGCTGGAACCCTAACTCGCCAGGACAGGACAGGAGGTCCTGGTGAGTCTGACCAGTGGAGGGACAGTCAGCAATGCTGGACCTCCACAGCAGAACTCAATATCACATGAACCATTGTACTGTTGTTCAAGAAGAAATCAGGATACATCACATGTCAGGTGACTGCGTTCATGTGTTGGTCACACAGAAATATATGTGCAGGCTAGAAAAATCAAAGCAAAACCACTGGATCCTGTAAACAATTGATCTGGAAGTGCCTGCCTTGTTACAAAAACACATCCCCTAAAATCTGCCTGGGACACTGCTACAAGTTGCCCAGGCCAGAGAGCTCCATGTTGAGGTGATGCTTCACCCAAAATTTGTGTTTTGCCTTTAGAGGACTTACAAATAAGAGTTTGGAGCTCCTGGATTAGATCAGAAGATGCACTGAGAGATTGTAAAAGAACACTTTTGGACAGTTTAGCTGTTGTTAGCCATCAGTCTCCGTTAGCTTCAAGCTAAATATACGTTGCTGGCTCTTTCTGCAAACTGGCGTCAGAAAGAAGTGATGCAGGTGGTGAATGGATGGTTTGTGAACTGAAAGAAACTTTTTGGATGAAGCGTGAGTGTTAAGTGTTTCGTTGACTCTGGTCCTCCGAACAGCAGAAGTGTCCCTGGTGGAGAGGTTGGAGGAGTGTCAGGATTTGTTGTTGCTGTAATTTGGTAGAATGATAGAATTTGGGTTTTGGAATGAACACAGGTCTACATGCGATGATGTCAGACTCTCCGAGTGCCCTCTCGTCTGCGTCCAGACGATGGAGACTAATGGATTATTAAATGGCTCCAACACCAGCAAAGTTCTTTACCTCTGCAGGCCGTTCCCTCCATCATTCTTCCAGAGCACACTTATCCCCTTGACCTTCACGTCCAAGGTAACACCACTGCCTTGCCGGGCGACATCCACAGGTTGTACATTCCACAACCTCGTTAGTTGGTGGATTCCCAGGTGAAGAAGGGAAGTGCCCTACTCAGTGGATTATGTGTTTAATTAATTGCTCGGTAAACACACGACCTCTCCTAGCCCAGGAAAGCCTCATTGCCTTTTTGTGGTCCAGCATCAAATGTGGTGATGTATTCATAATACTATTATCTAAGAATGGTCAACACCAGTTTGTGAAAATTATATTTTAAAAACTATTTTTTCTGCAAGAAGCTTTTTATAGTGGTAGCGACAGCCGTCATTGTATACTTTTTTTACTTTAAGAGAAAAAGACCTTAAGGACCATCTCTGCGCAACAAACGGACGCGACGCTGGCAAACATGGTGGAGACTTGACAATCAGAGATCAATACCTGTCCCTCTGGAGTTGGTGGAGACGCAGCCAGAGCCTGCATGCATGAACATTAACAGGTGCCAGAAACACTGCAGTGAATGATCGTGCGGCTGCACATCAACTTAAAAGGTGATGTGTGAAGGTGATGAACGTTGCCTTCACAACACCTTTCAACTCCCAAAACTCGTAGAGTTTTAGTTCCCCTCATTGCTGCATGTGGCCATCAGTCGGTAACTCTGACTGAAGTGTTGGTTTATCCACACGGGGTTTTCATCAAGCTCTTCACAGATTGCTGCTGAGACCACAGTCCTGTTATTCAGCTCACTTGTAGCCTGTTAGCTTGTTTTTGCAAGCACACGGTCACAAATCTGCAGTAAAAGTGTAATTTATTGAATGTGCTTGAAGCAAAAAGAGAATGAATGCAAGGAGGAGCAGGAGAAACACGTCCAAGATCTGACATCATAGCCGTCAAAGCGATTAAAAACTCACAATTCTAGGCAAAGACACTGATAGTCAGTAAACCTAGGTCTCCATGTTCTCCCTGTTCCTGCTGGGTTCTCTCTGGTACTCCAGCTTCCTCCACAGTCCAAAGACATCAAGAGGGACCAGGTTAATCCAGACTCTAAATTGACCGTAGGCGTGGCTGGGAGAGCCAATGGTTGTCTGTCTCTATGTGTTGGCCCTGCCATGGACTGGAGACCTGTCCAGGGGGAAGGCTGCTGGGATAGGCTCCACCCCCACCACCCTGAACAGGAGGGGAGGGAGAACATGGAGGGATGGATGGATGGAGGGATGGAGGGATGGATGGTCTTTTCAGATGACCCCTGTTGTGGTTTAGACGCAGAGAGAGCGACCTCCTACATCACATGTTCTACATTCATATATCAAACGTGCAAGTGACATGATGTGATACCAGACCCGCAGCCATGGACGCAGTCCGCTGATGTCAGACAGAAAGTCCACTGTGGTGCTGCTGTTGTCAGTGTTTCCACACAATGTGTGTTTTTTTTCTTACAATTCAAACCTAAATGTAAATGTTGAGTTTCCTTTGACAGCCCTACCTACCCGGCGTGTGAAAACAAAGCATGAAAAGACTTCAGTGCTTCGGTTTGTCCAGCACAGTGTGTTCTCTTGAAGGCAGCACTTAGCAAGGCTGAGCAGTGGGCGGAGGACCGTGGTGTAGGTGTCACCCTGAGACAACAATTCAATAGGACACTTTTCAAACCTGTAATTCTGAGTTCAGTGGAGATTCAGCTGGAGTGAGGTGACAGCTGCTCAGTCACGTCAAAACGCCTGTTTCAAGATCTTGTTTCTCATCACTGTCCGTCATCTTGAGGATGGAACTGCTTATTCCACCAGCTAATTGTCAATCAGCAGCCTGTTGATGGCTGGTGATCAATAGGACGGCTGATTAATATAGAGGGAGTGTTTTCAGTCACCACCAGAGGGGACAGCTTATAATGAAATGGCATTTTAGGAAGTTCAGCGTATTGAATTGAAATCAAAAAGCTTAATTTATTCAGGGGAGCCAACAGAGAGCAGCTCCAGCGCCCTGATTCCAACAACATGAAACCTGACAGTATTGACGGATACACGGCGTCGTGGGATCAAGGAGTACAACAGAGGTTAGGTTTAAGGACATGAAGAAACACGACATGTTCATCTGAAATGATCTGTAATTTCGTGTGTGTGTGTGTGTGTGTGTGTGTGTGTGTGTGTGTGTGTGTGTGTGTGTGTGTGTTGCAGTGTAATGTGAAGTGGAAAATTAAGTACGTGATGAATAACGCAGGTGTGCAGGCCAGATGTTTCAATCTCAAGGTGAACATAGGAAATGAAAAAGCTTTCAACAGAATTCAGGACAAAAAAGAAATCACCCTCCAACACTTGGGAGTGTGAGCTGGAGACGGGAGTGTGAGCTGGAGACGGGAGTGTGTGCTGGAGACGGGAATGTGTGCTGGAGACGGGAGTGTGTGCTGGAGACGGGAATGTGTGCTGGAGACGGGAGTGTGAGCTGGAGACGGGAATGTGTGCTGGAGACGGGAGTGTGAGCTGGAGACGGGAGTGTGAGCTGGAGACGGGAATGTGTGCTGGAGACGGGAGTGTGAGCTGGAGACGGGAATGTGTTCTGGAGACGGGAGTGTGTGCTGGAGATGGGAGTGTAAACAGGAGACGGGAGTGTGTTCTGGAGACGGGAGTGTGAGCTGGAGACGGGAGTGTGTGCTGGAGACGGGAGTGTGAGCTGGAGACGGGAATGTGTGCTGGAGACGGGAGTGTGAGCTGGAGACGGGAATGTGTGCTGGAGACGGGAGTGTGTGCTGGAGACGGGAGTGTGTGCTGGAGACGGGAGTGTGTGCTGGAGACGGGAATGTGTGCTGGAGGCGGGAGTGTGAGCTGGAGACGGGAATGTGTGCTGGAGACGGGAGTGTGAGCTGGAGACGGGAGTGTGAGCTGGAGACGGGAATGTGTTCTGGAGACGGGAGTGTGTGCTGGAGATGGGAGTGTAAACAGGAGACGGGAGTGTGTTCTGGAGACGGGAGTGTGAGCTGGAGACGGGAGTGTGTGCTGGAGACGGGAATGTGTGCTGGAGACGGGAGTGTGTGCTGGAGACGGGAATGTGTGCTGGAGACGGGAGTGTGAGCTGGAGACGGGAATGTGTGCTGGAGACGGGAGTGTGAGCTGGAGACGGGAGTGTGAGCTGGAGACGGGAATGTGTGCTGGAGACGGGAGTGTGAGCTGGAGACGGGAATGTGTTCTGGAGACGGGAGTGTGTGCTGGAGATGGGAGTGTAAACAGGAGACGGGAGTGTGTTCTGGAGACGGGAGTGTGAGCTGGAGACGGGAGTGTGTGCTGGAGACGGGAATGTGTGCTGGAGACGGGAGTGTGAGCTGGAGACGGGAATATGTGCTGGAGACGGGAGTGTGAGCTGGAGACGGGAATGTGTGCTGGAGACGGGAGTGTGTGCTGGAGACGGGAGTGTGTGCTGGAGACGGGAGTGTGAGCTGGAGACGGGAATGTGTGCTGGAGACGGGAGTGTGAGCTGGAGACGGGAGTGTGAGCTGGAGACGGGAATGTGTGCTGGAGACGGGAGTGTGAGGTGGAGACGGGAGTGTGAGCTGGAAGTCCAGGTCCAGCAGAGAGCTAAATAACAGAAGTGTGTGAGAGAGAGCAGAAAGTCAAGAGATTCTAGAAGCCTCTCTGGTGAGATCCAGGTAATCAGCTGCTCCCAGGGATCCAGCGACTGGCAGCATTTTTGCCGATAGAGAATGAATATCAATAATATCATGAATGTCGGCCAATACTGACGCTGAGCCCTTAAACCGTAGCTTCCCTAATTAGGCTCAGTAGCGGTAATGTTTATTATTAAATTTACAATGTTGCCTTCAGTAGCAGTCCGACCCCTGGGCTCCATCATCATTCACTGTGTGGATTCACATTCAGACGTGTATTTTGCCTTCTTGGAGACATCTTTGCGGTCCTGTGGTGATTTGTTTTCTGTTCTTCTGAGGTGAACATCCTCTGTCGATTTTACTGACTTCATAAAATGGAATTAAATAAAAGTGGAACACAGAATCTTTGCAGCCGGAAGAACGCAAGTGAAGATGGAGAATGAACGTGAGTGGTGCACTGCCAGTCGAAGCCATGGTTCGGACGAGCACTTCAGGCCACGGAGGAAACTTAATTACCAAATGTGGTGGTGTGACTCAGTTCTTGGAGCTGGGAGCAGCAGCACCGACCCCCCACAGGGTCCAGAACAGAGTCAGTGTCGATGACAGTGGGGGGGGGGGGGGGGGGGGGGGGGACACTGATGAAGTCAGAGAATGTGAGGGAGGAGACTGAAGCCTAGTAAAGAAGCAGAGAGCATGAGAGGGAATCAGCTGAGTCAACTGAATGGATGGAAGGAGAGAAGCGGGTCACCAGCTGAGGTGGACTGGTCAGCTGATCTGATCCCGATCTGGTCATCCTTACATCACGCCCTCCCAAAGCTTTTTAGTAGCATGATACAGGAATGTCTTCATGCTCTGCTCACCATCTTCTCCTCACCTTTTCATCCCCCCCCCCCCTTTTAACTTCACAGCCGGAGGAACAGAGCTTCTGGTTTTCACCCACTTTCTGGCTCAGAGGCGGTTCAATGCTGTTCTACACTCTCATATTCTCTCATATTCAGTGTCAAAGGAAGTTTCTAATGAGCTGCAGATATGCCAGGGTGCTGAGAGTTGGACGGAGTGTTTGCACACACATGAGTCTTCCTCTATCTGTCCTGCAGTCTATTGCTATTTTTAGATGTGTTCCTGTGTGCGTGTGTGCGTGTGTGTGTGTGTGTGTGTGTGTGTGTGTGTGTGTGTGTGTGTGTGACTGAGTGTAACTAAGAATTAATGTTTGGTGAGTCTTGTGGGCACCACAGTCTCCACGCTGTCCCTTGTGAGCGGCGAGGCCTCTGATCCGTTCTGCATGGAGCTTTTGTGTAGATACACTCCTGCCTCTTAGGACACATACATGCAAGACTGATGAAAGATGGAGACATCTCAGCAAATGATTAAAGGACAACAGTCACAGGCTCCGTGACGTTAGCCCAAAGTGTTTGTTCATGAAAAGGGACGTTTATTTCCAAATTAGTGAACACAGTTTTGTGACAACAGCCTGTGTCTACAAGCATCTGCTGACAGCTGGTACACCGTTAACAAATGTGGTCTTTCTTTACACAACAGCTTAATGGTAATTCACAAGCTAATAGCTAAGTCATAGATTAAAAGTATTATTATTGGACTTGATGCAGTAAATGGTGCATTTAAAAACATCTGGGTGAAGTATAACTATCACCTACACAAATTGTGAGCACAGGGACTCTCACGAGCACACACACTCACAAACTGTTCATCTGAGCAAGCAAAGATTTGTCCTGTCACCGACTCTACCAACGTGCTCGCTGCTCTCCGCTCCCTGAACATCCCATCAGCGCCCCCAACTCAGTCTGAGGGCTCGATGCTGCACAGCCTGAACAAAAACAAAAACAAAAAAAACAAGCAACCAATCACAGGCTGGGAGGAAGCAATTCTGACTGGCTGGTTTCCAATCAATCTGACCACTCTGACCGGAGGCAAAGGAACGGAATTTAGAAAACCACTGAGTGATTTTCCAATATAGCAAGAAAACTTTTGAGAAAGCTGAAAGGAAATAAAGATAGGGAGGGATTTTTCTGTTTAGTTTTATGAGGTTTTATTAGTAGTCAAGTCAAGGCAGTTTTATTTGTGTGTCTCCAAACCCCAACCAAAGTTCTGTCCTGACTCTGTCCAAGTAGAGCAGGTCCAGCACCTCCCTCCTTCAATGAACCTCCACCCAACAATTCTCCATCAGCAGCACATCCTGCAACAGCAGCCACCAGAACCTTCCTTTACCAGCAGGAAGGTGGAGCAGATCCAGGATCAGTGGGGACGGAGAGAGAGCAGGAGAGCAGGACAGAGACAAAGACAGAGAATGGAGGAGGACAGAGAGACAGAAGGAAAGAGAGGGACAGAGATAAAGAGGGAGAGAAAGGAGGAGAGACTGATGGACAGAGACAAAGACAGAGAATGGAGGAAGACAGAGAGACAGAAGGAAAGAGAGGGACAGAGATAAAGAGAGAGAGAAAGGAGGAGAGACTGATGGACAGAGACAAAGACAGAGAATGGAGGAGGACAGAGAGACAGAAGGAAAGAGAGGGACAGAGATAAAGAGAGAGAGACAGGAGGAGAGACTGATGGACAGACGGGGACGTGAGCAGGTGGAGCTACGGGTGGCAGCTGGAGCCTCTTCAGGTCTGGAGCCTCCTCCAGCAGCACCAGGATCTGGGATGAGGGGAGAAGAAGAGGAGTTAGTAACACGTCTGAGGACAGGAGGAGGAGAGAGAAGCCCAGTGCATCATGGGAGATCCCAGCAGTCTGAGCCTATAGCAGCAGGTCTAAGGGCCAGCCTAAGCAGTCCTGACTATAAGCCTGATCAACAAGGAGGTCTTAAGTCTGCTCTTAAACCTAGAGAGGGGGTCTGGGTCCTGGACTGAAACTGGGAGACGGTTCCTCAGGAGGGGAGCCTGATAGCTGAAGGCTCTGGCTCCATTCTACTGTTAGAACTCTAGGAACCAGCAGGAACCCTGCATCCTGGGAGTGAAGGGTTCTAGCTGGATCATAGGGGACTAGGAGCTCTGTCAGGGATGAAGGAGCCTGATAGCTGAAGGCTCTGGCTCCATTCTACTGTTAGAACTCTAGGAACCAGCAGGAACCCTGCATCCTGGGAGTGAAGGGTTCTAGCTGGATCATAGGGGACTAGGAGCTCTGTCAGGGATGAAGGAGCCTGATAGCTGAAGGCTCTGGCTCCATTCTACTGTTAGAACTCTAGGAACCAGCAGGAACCCTGCATCCTGGGAGTGAAGGGTTCCAGCTGGATCATAGGGGACTAGGAGCTCTGTCAGGGATGAAGGAGCCTGACTGTTGAGGACTTTGATGGTAGAAGAAGAATTTTAAATTCTGTTCTGAATCTGACAGGGAGCCATGCAGAGAAGCAGTCCAGGAGAGACCTGGTCTCTGCTACCAGTTCTAGTCAGGGGGCAGCAGCGTTCTGGACCAGCTGGAGAGTCTTTAGGGACTTATTAGTCCAGCCTGGTAGGAGGGAGGTGCAGTAATCCAGCCTGGAAGTGACAAAAACAGGGACTAGTTTTTCTGCATCTTCTTGAGCCAGGATGTGTCTGATCCTAGCGATGTTACGTAGATGGAAGAAGGCGTCCTGGAGGTTTGTTGAATGTGGGAGTTAAAGGGTCCTGGTCTAAGAGAACTGCTAGGTTCCTACGGTGGTGCTGGGGGCCGGGGTGGTGCCATCCAGGGTACCTGTGTCATCAGATCAGGTGGTCCTCAGGTGTTTGGGCCCAGCACAAGAACTTCAGTTGATCAGAGTTTAATAAAGGAAATGATGGTCCTCCATGCTTCCTGTCCTTCAGACAGGCCTCCAGTTCAGTCAGCTGGTTTGTTCCATGTGGATCATTGATGAGTTCAGCTGAGTGTCGTCTGCATAGCAGTGAACATTAATGGAGTGTTTCCTGATCATGTGACCTAGAGGAAGCAGGTACAGGGTGAAGAGGACTGGTCCAAGCACAGACCCTTGTGGAACACCAGAACTGACTGTAGTGGTCTCAGAGGAGCCACCATTAACTAGTACCAACTGAGATGACCTAGTAAATATGACCTGAACCAGTTTAGTGTGGTTCCTTTAATACCAGTGACAGGTTCCAGTCTCTGTAGAAGGATATGGTGGTCAATGGTACCAAAGCTGCACTGAGATCTAATCAGACCAGCACAGAGACCAGTTCCTCATCTGGTACCAGTAGGAGGTCACTGGTAACTTTGACTAGTTATGTTTCTGTGCTAGGATGAACTCTGAATCTTTCAATAATGTATAATTAACTCAACAGTTCTGGAAGTAGCATCACTAGCAGGATACATTGATGATTGAACGACTACTTTACTACAAAGTCAGAGTTCGCTGTCAGGCATCTGGACAAGTACCAGGTATCAGGAAAATCCCTGTCCGGTCCATGGAATCGCAAAACCTGAAACCAAGCTAAGAGGCTGCAGCCACACAAGCAGTTCTGAGGAAATATTCAAACCCCTTTAGTGTGGAACCATCTGTTCCAGGCGTGGAGGAGTTGTGAGGCCTTTGTGGCTTCACAGGTGAAACAATCTGGGAGTGGAGTTGTGATGTTCCCAGACGTGTGTGTGGTGATGTAATGGAGACTTGTCCTCCTCCACAGCGGAACCTTGATTTTAATAGATCTTATAGTATTTGTATAACTATGTAGATCAGTGGTACTATGAAAGTATCAGATACGACCTCATCAGAGGATCAGTTCTTTTTATTACTTTGGTCTTTTCATGTTATTTTTTGATGACACACAAATAAGGAATAGCACCCACCGACCCAGCAACCTATTTCAGACTGGTTGCAAGATATTTTGGTCCCTTTTGTCTGCCACATCCCACCTGGTGTTACCTCGGCTTCACACTTCCACCTTCCCTGCTCCCGTTTCATGGCTGGGTTCTTAAAATCCTCTCTAATGTTCCTGCATCTGCCTGTTTTTGCATCATTCTCTTCTCCCTTTTTCAAATTCAACACATCTGAATTGCTGAGAGTTTGACTCCACTTCAAAGCGCGGCAGCGAAGAAGAAAGCCTCCGCCTTTGCCGTACACTAAAATGTGTGTGTGTGTTTTCTGCAGGAGTCCATTGTGACAGTGTGTGTGATGAGGGACGCTGGGGACCCAACTGCTCCTACAGCTGCAGCTGTGAGAACGGCGGCTCGTGCTCCCCGGAGGACGGCACCTGCGTGTGTGCTCCCGGCTACCGCGGCACCAACTGTAGACGAGGTAAAGACACCAAATACACTCACACAGCTCGTCTCCACTGAACTTTTATTGTTGCAGAGGTGGAGTCAGGTTTCTTGTCTGTGAGTAATGTTGCTGATCAGATACTGTTAACTTAGATAGAAACAGTAATATCTACTCAATGGAAGTACGATGGCTATTCTAATATGTTAACAAGCAGTATTTTTTGGCAAGAGTAGCTCTCAAATATAATGCTTATTTTCAAACTTTTAAGCATTTTTGATTAAATCTTTTCATCATTAAAATGTATTCTCCTATATTTTGGATCATCTGCTTGAACCCAGAGGTGAAGCCTGGTGGTGCAAGCGTTCAGGCTCGGACCTTCGGGGAGATATTTTCCCCATTTAAAGCAGATGTATGCACTGGGTTTCACCCATTTGGAGAAAAAAAATGCCCAAAACTTCTGCAAGACACAACAGTTGCACATAATTATCCCTCTGTAGAGCTGCATCCTATTTTAGTGTCAGAATTATTCCTCGACTGTCTTCGTCACCATAAAACCAAAACCAAACAAAAGCTGAAGGTGAGGAATTTTCAGCTCTGCCACTTTAATAAAGGAGAACACTGATGTTCCTGTTTCTGTGAGAGAGGAACAAATGAAACCTAAACAGCAGGAAGACGCTCCCAGTCCCGTAACCTCACTCAGCTCCAGGCCATCTCATAAACTGGGCGGCGTGGCTCAGAGGTAGAGTGGCCGTCTAGTAACTGAAGGGTCGCTGGTTTGATCCCCACTTCCCCCAGTGACCATGTCCAAGTGTCCTTGAGCAAGATACTGAACCCCTAATTGCTCCTGATGAGTAGGTTGGTGCCTTGCATGGCAGCTTCCACCATCAGTGTGTGAGTGTGTGAGTGTGTGTGAGTGTGTGTGTGGGGGGGGGGGGGGTGAATGAGACGACACTGTAAAGCACTTTGAGTGCTGCTAAGGTAGAAAAGCGTCATTTAAAAACGACCATACCTACCATAAACTCCTCTGTCTTCAACTGATGGAGAAAAATTGAAAACAAAAACATTCCTGCTTCCATATTCTGCACTCAGCAAAGATGAATACCATGTGCCTGTGCTCCTTCCTCGCTCCTGAGAACCAGACATCATCCTCTGACCCTCCTCTCCTGGATCGTTTGGAAAGCTTTGAAATTCACAAGTATGGCATTGACTCGCAGATTTTACTGGTTGCCGGTGGATGAAACATGGGCGGAACTTAAGCTCGTGTGAGCCACAGACCTGATTTAGATCCATTTACAAAACTCACTGACTTAGAGATGAGGTGGTTAGCATTTCTGAGCTGCTCTGTTGGTGCACATGTTAGCATGCTAGTGTTAGCATGTAGCTCAGAGAAGTACAGGACTGCTCGAGGCCACAGACTTTGTTGAGACATCGTCTACTTTAACGCTTTGACTGTTGGAAAGAACTGGGAAGCCTTCAATGCACCAGTCAAATTATTGTTTATTTTACATCAAAGGACAATGGACGATAATTAGAGACTTACAGAATTACGATCGAATTAAAGTCTACTTTCTTGTACCATTCCTGACTCCCTTGGTAGCAAAGTGAGGCCAACACCTGGTAGAGTTTCAGCAGCAGAGGGACGACTGACAGCCAGGTAGATTCATCAGGTGGATCACTGATCAAACTCAGCAAACTGACTGGAGCCTCGCTGGCTGCCGCTTGGATTCTGTGACTGTGAGCTCCTCTTACAAAAATGAAAGCGTCCTGTGACTGCATGGTTGAAATTTGCACCTGCATTTTATTTAGAAAAGGGCGTTCGTGGACAGTCATGGAGGAAGTGGATGTTTTCTGAGTTTGCTGTGTTTTACACGGCTGATGCTGATGTGGGTGAGAGGCTCTGTGTTAATGTGTGTGGAGAACACACACCAGCCTCGGTCTGCCTCTACCTGCATTGGGGGGATCGATCGAAGAGCTCTGGGTTCACCGTTAAGGCAATTATCTTAATTAGGACTACAAGAGAAGCTGCAGACCAGTT
Source organism: Aulostomus chinensis (assembly GCF_037954235.1). Classification (NCBI taxonomy): domain Eukaryota; kingdom Metazoa; phylum Chordata; class Actinopteri; order Syngnathiformes; family Aulostomidae; genus Aulostomus; species Aulostomus chinensis. The sequence continues at coordinate 5,072,399 of NC_141321.1, forward strand.
TGTCATCCTACTTAGAGTAACATCAATTAAAGCAAATTAAAGGCCCGAGTGAGACGTGTGAGGAAGGATCGTGGTGGAAGGAAACAAAGCAAAGGTGGTTCAGCGAGCAGGCAGCCAGGAGAGCGAATCACGTCACGGTCACTCATGCACACATATGTCATAGTCATGGTGGATGTGTCTGTCTTCAGCTGGCGACACCCACAGACATTTTCACACAAAGACTTGAACAGGATTATCTGAATGTAAAAGTGAGATTGGTCGGTAGCCATCATGTGACTCTGCAGCGCAGCAGCACACTGTACTGCAGCGAGCATGGCCGTGTCATCGTGGCGGACGGAGAATTCAAACAAAAACGATCATGGCCACAGCAAAAATGCAACAACAATGCAACGACATTCCCATGCATCTCTGCACCGGCGCCACAGCCCAAGCCCCACCCACTGCCTGCAGATAGACCAGCAGAGTATCAGGGCTGACATGCGATCCATCAGCTGCATTTCTTTCAAATCCTCACATCCAGACAGCAAGCAAAGGCTGCAACATGAACCTTTGAGTCATGTGGACCAAATGGCCTTCAACTAGGGAAGTTTGAGGACTTCCAAAATGTGTCTGTTTAGAATCAAATAAAAAGATCTGTCCAATCAGCTTCAAGGTCTCAATCATTTCATTTATCAATAGGAAGTTCAATAGGAGTTCGAGAAAGTCTGCAGGGTTTTGAGAGAACAAGTCAAGTCAGTTTTGGAGGGGAGGGAGAGAAAGGAGGAGAGACTGATGGACAGACGGGGACGTGAGCAGGTGGAGCTACGGGTGGCAGCTGGAGCCTCTTCAGGTCTGGAGCCTCCTCCTGCTGCAGCAGCAGTCAGGGAACCTCCAAACCAACAGAATAGTCAAGTCAAGTCAGTTTTATTTGTGTGGAACCAAACCCCAACCAAAGTCCTGTCCTGACTCTGTCCAAGTAGAGCAGGTCCAGCACCTCCCTCCTTCAATGAACCTCCACCCAACAATTCTCCATCAGCAGCACATCCTGCACCAGCAGCCACCAGAACCTTCCTTTACCAGCAGGAAGGTGGAGCAGATCCAGGATCAGTGGGGACGGCCTTCTGCTTTGACCAATAGCTAATATATAATATAATAACTTGTTTTCATCCACAATCAGAAAAACGTTTTCACAAGAACAAGCTTCTTTTTATACCGATTTCAGGTCAAATAAAAGGAATCACTTTATCAGTTCTGGTTGGAGTTCAGTTTCAAATAAAAGTGAAACAGGGAGTAAGAGATTGTTTCTGAATGTTTATTGGTCCACAGTAAAAAGGGAGTGGAGTTTCAGTCCAGACAGTTCAAGCGAAAAACAAAAACAGGCCATGCCCACCTTCAGCTCACCATCTGGAAATAAATACAGGAAAAGGTCAATTTTGGAAAGAGAGCGATACTGATGTCTGGTTGCACCTCTGCTCTGCAGCCTGCTCACCTGGTTTCTACGGCCATCGCTGCAGCCAATCCTGTCCTCAGTGCGTCCACAGTGACGGCGCGTGCCACCACATCACCGGCCACTGCGAATGTCTGTCTGGCTTCTTTGGCTCCCTCTGCAACCAAGGTGAGGTGTAGCTTGCTTTAGTCTTCCAGCTGTGTGTGTGTGTGTGTGTGTGTGTGTGTGTGTGTGTGTGTGTGTGTGTGTGTGTGCGCGCGCGCGCGTATGTGTGTTTTTAAAGGGCAAACAGCTCAAGTTTTTAATTGGCTGTAGAGTTATGCCATTAAAAGTGTAAATTGTTGGAATGTTCCTCAATGGAAATGGAGACACACACATAATGCCTTCACCCCAGCAGGGTTTCAGATTCAAGTGTTTGTGGTATTTGTGACCCTCCCTACGGTTTTTGCCCACAGTGATGAATAAACCTGGACCGAGAGTTCATGATTCATGGCCAGTATTCCTGAAAAGCACTGCCTTCACACATCACGGTACACAGCGCTCCTCTGAAGCTGTAGCCAAATGCATTGTTTATGCAGCCCACATCCAAAAGGCAGATGTCAAATTACTGTTGTTCCGTTTGTACAAATTTGCAACGATCCAATATGGCTGACGTTTGTTGTCCAAATGAATGTTAGAAGAGTAAATTCAATTTTCTGCATTTGGGAGAAATGCCAGAGATGTATGGAAAATAAAATTGGTCACAATCAAAGCACCTGAGGCTTGGATCGCCTGATGTACTTGCCTGCATCACTCCAACCTTTGGACCTCTAAGCTTTCCTTAAAACATGAGGTGGCACAGTCAGTCTGAGATAAGCATGACAACATCACCAGGCTTATTTTCTCTAAATCTAGAGATCTGGCTCCAGAGGCCATCTTACCACTGCCCCCCAGAGTACTGCTGACTACTGACCACGTTATCCAGTTGATCTAAACAGTTAAAACCAATGCCGTTCTCCTGCTGCCTTCTAATCTACAGTTGATGAGCAGGGAGGGATGAACAAAAGGTCTCAACATGTCAAAGTTAGACAAGTAAGACCACACCAGCACGCACACATAACCAACCAAAGCTCTCGCATCAATCCAAAAAAAAGCTAACATAGGGTCAGCGAAGGGGCTGGAGGACGGGCTTGCTTCTGCACAGGATGCATTCAAGGACTGTCGTGTGTGTAGTCAAGTCAAGTCATCATTTATTTATAAAGCACATTTAAAAACGACCTCAGTCAACCAAAGGGCTGTACAATTGTAAAAACAACAAAGAACAACAAAAACACTAGGGATAAAAGTCAATTTAAAACAAGAGTAAGTTGAAAAGAGAGAATAAAAGAAAGTATAAAGGAGGGAGAGAGAGAAAGAGAGAGAGAGCCAAGATTGCTTGCTTAGCCGGGAGCGAACGCCAAGGAGAAAAGATGAGTTTTTAGGAGTGTTTTAAAATGTTCAACAGACTGTGCAGCTCAAACTTGGAGAGGTAGGCTGTTCCACAGCTTAGGAGCCACGACTGAGAAGGCTCGGTCTCCACCAGGGGAGAGTCTGGACCTGGGGATGCCAGGAGCAGCTGGCTTGATGACCTAAGTGCCCTGGCAGTGGTGTGTAGCTGTACGAGCTCTGATAAATGACGTGGTGTAGACCATTCATACATTTAAAAGCGATTAAGAGAATTTTAAACTGAATCCTAAAATTAATAGGCAGCCAGTGCAAAGATGCAAGGACAGGAGTAATGTGCTTGTGTTTTTTCTTCCCAGTCAGCAAGCAGGCAGCCGCATTCTGAACAACCTGCAAGCGGTGCAGTGCTTTCTGGTCAAGGCCAACAAACTGAATTGCAGTAATCTAAACGTGATGTAGTGAAGGTGTGAATTCATTTCTCAAAAACAGTTCTTGGGAGATACGCCTTTGCTTTTGCCGACAGCCTTAGTTGGAAGAAGCTTGTCTGGACAATGGAGGATATCTGCTTGTCAGACATAAAGTTACTCTCAAAAATCACACCAAGGTTCCTTGCAAAAGGATGACAGTAAGAACTGAGGGAGCCAATGGCGCTGCCAAATCCCTCATGCAGATTTTGTTGACCAAATAAAATGATTTCTGTTTTGGTTTTGTTCAAAGACAGAAAGTTAACTTCTATCAAAGTTTGAATATCTCTAAGGCAGTCAGGTAGAGCCGGGTCAGAGGCTTGCCATTTGTTTTTAGGGGTAAATAGATTCACACATCATCAGCAAAACAATGAAACGAGATGTTATACCTTCTAAATATGGATCCCAAAGGCAGCAGATGTATTGAGAAAAGGAGGGGCCCCAGAACAGAACCTAGGGGCACTCCACAACTTAAAGAGGAAATGGCCAAGGAATGCTGGCCCAGCTGGACAGAGAAGCTCCGGTCTGAGAGGCAGGACTGAAACCACTTCAAAACAGTGCCCCTGATGCCCACACGGGTGTTCAAACGCGACAGAAGAGTTTTATGATCCACTGTGTCGAAGGCAGCTGTCAGGTCTATGAGGACCAGGACAGCAGAGTTACCAGAGTCAGCTGTCAAAAGAAGGTCATTCAAAATGTTTAAGAGCGCTGTTTCTGTGCTGTGGCGTGACTTAAACCCAGACTGGAACTTCTCTGAAATACCATTTTGAATAATGAACAACTGAAGCTGTTCATATATGGTACCACCTTCTCCAAGACCTCAGAAAGGAAAGGAAGCTTGGAAATGGGTCTAAAATTAGACCCACAGCACGTTCTAAAGCATCTGGAACACAGCCGGTCGTCAGAGATAAATTCATCAGGTCCATAACCCAAGGGCCGATTATATGGAAAACCTCCTTAAAAAGACGGGGTGGGATGCTGTCAAGAGGACAATAGGAAGGCCTGAGGTGCTGTACAATATCCTCTGAAAATGGGAGGGAGACTTGTTCAAAATTCTCAAAGACAGCAGGGCATGTAGGAGGGACAGCAGGATCTGAGGCAGACGGCAAAAGAGAGGACCTAACATCAGAAATGTTCTCAAAGAAGCTCAGGAAATCTTCACACAGTTTGGATGAAGGAATGATAGCACTCTGATCACCAGGGTTCAAAAGATTATTCAAAGTACTAAAAAGAAACTGAGGCTTATGGCTGTTAGCGGACACAAAATTCGATAGAAACTGACTTTTAGCAAATTTGACAGCTTTTTGATAATTGGTAAGACTCTCATTTAAGATTTCCAAGGAAACTTGGAGATGATCTTTCTTCCACTTTCTCTCAGCACGTCTGCATGTGCGTCTTAATGTGCAAGTGGTGTCGTTCAGCCAGGGCTCTGATTCTGATTCTGACTCTGATATGTCAGTACAGGTACTATTAAACAAGTCCAAGAGCTCTTGAAGAGTGAGACCACGATCGTGATCCTGCTGTACTGAGTCGCAAAAAGCTGCAGAGAATTCACTGGCAGTTGAAGGGTTAATTGCGCGCACACCGCGCTCCATGGCGCACAGTGTAGTGTAGTATAGTGTGTGTGTCTGTCACATTTTCGTAGCACTCACAGCACAACACACAGGAACAGAGGAGAGTTAATTGAACTACATGTATTCTGACAACCTTTATACCTTAAATAGTCGTAGTAATGCAGAGGAGCTTTTCAGTCCAGCAGGCACCGAGTGGTCTCGTGTCAGGGAGCCACTGAGGCGAACGTGTTCTCACTCGCTGCCATGCTCCTGTTGCAACAGAGCAACACACTGAGTGTTTATTCCGCCGTCTCTTAGGCTCCGGCAGGCCTGCTGCTGACAGCTCTGCTGGAACGAGTCAAGTGCAAACATTCATCTCCGGATGCCCCGAAACATTGTGATTTTTGGCTGACTCAGACCTGGGGTCACTCTCACAAAGGCGGTGCTTGAGTGATGCGCTGAGCATCTTTAGTTTATCAGCTTCCCCTGCTGCTCTGCTTGACAGCAAATTAATGATCCACTGGCGAACAGGTAGGTGAAGGTCATGAGGCTCAGGATGAGCTGAAGTCATCAAATGGGATCTTTGCCTCCTGCAGAGCTTGGAATGGTCAAGATGTTGTAGTGTCCAGTCCTGAGTTGGGTTGGTCGTCTCCTGGAGCCACACAGTTATCGAAATTGGTTGCAAATCACATGACCTGCTGCAATTTTCATTCTGCTGAGATGTCCTGTCACTCAGCACCCACAGATTTAGGGAACCATGTTGTTTGATACAGATCCCAACCATAAAAGCTGCACTTGCTGGGTAAGCCTGCTTTGAAAACTAGCTGATTCATTCTCATTGGTCATAGAGAAGTTAAGTCCTTTATTCTGGTACGTCACATTCAACGTCACATGCACAGAAAAAAGTGAGCAGGGCGTAAAAGCAGCCCCTTGGTCCAGCGTTTTGGTGCTGTAGTCAGAGCAGCATGGTGTTTCTGGTTCACACCTACAGGACGATGTTGGAGCGTCGCTGCTTCAGCACAAACAGGTTCGATTTGTGGCCGAGATGACAAGAAGTCGTGGTCGCTCCCAGCAGAGGGGACGTGAATATTGTTGATGGTGCGGCTCCAACCACTCCTCGTGTGTGGGTCTGAAGTTAGAAGCACTGGAAGCTGAGGTTTCTGAATGCTGATGAACACTGTTCACACTGCAGACAAAAGCCAGATGTCAGTAGAGACGGTGTGACCGCCTGCAGGTGTGAGGGAAGAAGCTGGGTGGGCTCAGTGCTTCCCAGAGGACCTTCAAGAACATCGCTTTGCTGTGTGTGTGTGTGTGTGTGTGTGTGTGTGTGTGTGTGTGTGTGTGTGTGTGTGTGTGTGTGCGCTGCTGTGATTGGTAAAGACACCGGCTTGGCTTTTGAGTTAATCCGATGTGTTTGTGCGATGAGTTAGTGAAGGATTTGCGCTGCTCCCAGTGTGCCAGCCCTTCAGAGCTCTGCTCAGGAACCACCAGCACTTCATTCAGGAGATGAAGGACAAAGAGCGGCTGCTGTACAATCAAACCACTGCAATCAGCCTCTTGAACCTCTGGCTTTCTTCAAGCTTGCTTTGTTAACCTCCAATTCTAATTAACTTTAGGTTTGATATCCTCGAAGCAAAGCTTGGATGTCGACATTTCATTTGTAATGTTGGTATTCAAAGAAAAAAATGAAACCTTGAGATCATTCTGCATCTGTTTTCAATACTCGCTGTCTTTTCAATTTGTATGAGGTAACTTTTCATAATTTCTCTCCGTATGCCAGCGTTTCATTGTGGTTGCCTCCCCTGCAGGTTAAACAGGTGGTAGCTCTCCTATGAAGGCAGCCCAAGGTTCGTTTCCAAGTCACATTTTAAATGGGGACAATGGAGGAGAATGCCGTGAAATATTCATTGTCATTAAACATGAAGACGCCCTCACTTCTGCCCTGTCCTACATCAGCCATTCTGCTGGCCGCTGCATCTTTAAGCAGGCCCATAGATAACTGGGTGAGCCTTGATAAATCAGGTGTCCAGCACAAGGGCTTTTACCGCCCTGGGAGCCCGGCCTGCTCCATCCCTGTCCTCCCAATGTTGGATCTCTTATAGCAAACCGTTGGCATATCGGCTCCAAGACTCAAAATCTGTTTCGTCGCAAACAAAAGCAAAGTGAGCTTTCACTAATTTATGCTCAGACATCACATGACTTTTTAACTGTTTTAGATCTAAAATAAATGAAAGAGGAGTGTGGATATGAAGGATTCATCCTCAGATCCTGTCACCCACTTACTCACTCCTCCTGTCTGTTACCCTGTGTTGTGTGTAGAATCTTTCTTTGGTCTTAATTTTGCAGCTTGTTCCAGGTAGCCTCCAGTCATTGTTCTCAATAAATCATTCATCCTGTTTGCATCTGCATTACAGTGCAAATGGTTGCTTCTCATAACAAACACCTGTGTTAGCGTGCAACGGCATGTAAGACGGCATTGTTGAATCTCTACTGCATCATAAATAAATCGCCGCCCCTTCGTCCAAGCCCTCGTCAAAATGCTGGATAAGCTCAGCGGTGTTCATCACTGCGTCACACACAGGAGGACCGAGGCTGCTCCGACACTCCGAGCTGGCCCCTTCGCTAACTTAAATGTGTGTAAAAGCATTTCCAAGTGTTAATGTAGCACATAGATCAAATCCTGATCCTGGATCGAGACAGCGAGCAGGGTTACAACAGCAGGCCATGGCAGAGCCCATGATGTAACCTTCTGCAACCTACGGCTTTAAAGGAATGAAAACAGAAGGGTTGTTCGTTTTAACAAATATTTCATCGTCATTGAAACTTGAAACCCAATTTTGCAACAGATATTTGTGTAAAGTCACCCATTAGCAGATCAGAAAATATACACTGAATACTAAATGTCAGAACCTCAGGAACCCTTTCAAACCGGAAAGTGCTGCAACCCTAATCTGGATACTTGCTATGGAAACCATTGAGAACCGAGAGGAATTTGGCCTGAAAACAGATGTGGTCGCACTGAGGCTCTGCCGGCTGTGACTGTAATCCCAGAGGTACCACAAATATCATCTCACCAAAGCTGAATGACATCATTCAGCCATGGTGGCCCTTGACCCGAGGCAGACCGTCTTTGATGACTGGTCGGAGAGGCTCGGTCACACCGACATCCAGTCACTCTGTGGGTGGATGGTGGAACAGCAGCTTGTACAGTAGGCGTGGCTGGGAGAGCCAATGGTTGTCTGTCTCTATGTGTTGGCCCTGCCATGGACTGGTGACCTGTCCAGGGGGAAGGCTGCTGGGATAGGCTCCACCCCCACCACCCTGAACAGGAGGAGAGGGGGAACATGGAGGGATGGACTGACTGTATACATGTGATTTAAATCAAGTGATCAAGGTTAGTTGGGTTTTAAACTCTGCCAGCATCAACTATTGAACCTAGTTTGTGGCGTCTGATCATGTTGAATCCCGATGACTTGTTTTTATTTCATCTAATGATTCCACGCTCTGACACATGCTTGGTAAGTTCGATCAAACTAGTGGGGGGGGGGGGGGGGGGGCTGCGTGTCGGCTCTGTAACGTTCTGGATGCCATTGAACTTCACTGGGATTTTCAAGAAAAGGTTCAAATATTTGATGAACACAAATTTGTTGAAATGGGATGGAAAAAATAGTTTGCTGGAGCAGGGAGACATCAGGAGGAGGAGGAGGAGGCGTGGGTCTAAAGGCGAAAACACTGGCAGAAAAGAGAGTCAGGATGTAAGTTCTGGACACCGACGTGCTCGGTTTCATGAGAAGAGAATAAAGTGGCTCAGGCAGCAGCACAGACAGTAAAGAAGGCAAGATTGAAGAACTTCAGCAGCAGCAGCAGCGAGTCTGTTCTCGTACGCCATGTCAGCGTTTGGCCCAGAGTCGAGCTGAGGCTGGAGATTCGACCGCTGTTCCCTCATGAATGAAACGGGCCTGTAAGGATGGCAGCAGGAGAGGAAAACTCAAGGTAACAGTGTCATAGTGGAGCGGATGCTTCCTCATGGCACAGCCACGTTTACTGTGGCTAAGAATTAACAAGCTATCGGACGTCGCCGGGGACGACCCAGCAGTCCTGAGCAGTCCCGCTCCTCTTCATTCTGCCCCCTCCATTCTCCTGGTTTTAGTCGGGTGTTGTGTACACACAGGACGCCACTTTGATCACACGCTGACGACTGTTGCGTAAGTGAAGAGAGTTCATTCAAGTTCTCATCAGAATCTTTATTGCGCTCACATTGAACATTCCACCTCCAGACAGGCGAACCCTATTAATGAAGACAATCCTCTGGATGTCATCGGTGGAAATGTGGCAGATGCAAATGAGCAGAGCGTCGTGTTCAAATAATGGCCGGCGACATGGCTCATGTTTATGTAATGTTCCATCTCATCCAAGCCCTGTTTAAACATTAACATACGGGGGAGGTGGCACTAATTCAGCGAGCTGTAATCCTTTATGGAGCCGGCCGTAATCACACACTGCACCTCACATTCCGCAAAGTCAAAATTATGACTCCTCGTAAAGTTTGTCACGTTAAAGGCCAGCTCGTAGTATTCATAACTCTTACGTGAAGTTTTAACTCAGAAAACATTGATTACTCGCAGTTATAGAACTCCATTGCAATAATCCAAACCCCCAGAGCACATGAATATATCATTAACACCATCTGTATCTGTGGCTCAATATTTCATTGGGGCAACTACATTTTGGGATCTCTGAGAAGTTGAAATATTACATCCAAGAGCAGCAAGATGGGTAATTCCCTAAAATTATTATTTGCTAAACAAACCAACGCTGTAAAAAGATTCTCCAGGATGTTTTTGAGGTAATTGGATGAAAATGTGGTCTCTGCAGCTGGGCAGAGGTGCAACGGGACACGATCGTCTGAGCCCTGATCATTCCTCCCGTTGACTGGACGCCAGCTGTTTTCCTAACACACTCAGTGACTTTGTGTTTGCTGCCTTGTGTGAAACTCTTTGTAACACAGGTTTACAAAGTGAATGTTCGTGTAAATGTCGACGTATCATCGGATCATTCGCCCATCCTCCCAACGCCGGTTCATCCCATATGACAGCCACACGTTGGTTTCCATCACTATAATATTGAAAGAGATGAGGGAGGAAATGATTGTGTCATTTTGTACAGACAGAAAAGTAGAAGCGAGCCTGGCAGACACAAATGTCCAGTTCTTCAGCTTCGAGGTCTGCGGATAATCAACGGTTCCACGTGAGGACAAAGACGATCGCCGGACCGCTGAGGAGACCTCTGCTGGTGGGATTAATCTCCGGGACCAAGATGGCGTCCTCCACACAGCCCAGGGGATGAGGACTGACGTCCATGTGAAACTCTTGATAATGACTTGGACCTGACAAGAGGAAGAGAAGAGGAAATAGAGGGCCTCGTGGTGAAGGCCAAGACTGAACCCTGGTGGTCCGCGCCGGTGGAGGACCAGGGGAGAGGTGGAGGGTTCACCAGGCATGAGGGGCACCTGGTGGATGGAAGCAGCAGTGCCGTCGTCATCTCCTAAAAAATGGCTAATGGCAAATCGGCGCTGGGGTCCCTCTGAACCGGTCCAGTCGGTCGTTCTTGTATGGCACCAAATCCCAGCAGAAGTCATCTGATGAAGCCAAAGGGAGCAGAGCAGGTCCAGAGACACACGCCGCCACGTTCTCAGCACATCTCTGACGGCGGCGACGCAAACCTTCCTGTCACAGGCGGGAACGTATATTTTGGCGCCTCTTGTGTCATGTGTATTTATTTGTGTATTTGTCACTTGTACTTTCCTGCTGAGGGGAAGAATGAGCATTCTTGCTAACCTCTTGCTAAGTATTTACATGGCGGTTTCACCTCCTGAACTCATAACCATCTTCTAAAAGTTTACCCAGCAGAACTTTCATCAAGGGTTACACTATTCATTGTTTTTGTTTTCATTTTTACTTTTTTTCCCTGTTGAAATACAAACTAGAAACGTGACGCTGTGCGGTCCGTGTCTGTTTTTAGGAGTGTGTGTGATTGTGATTTGGTTTGGACCAGAACAGCACTTTGTTTCGACTCTGTGGCTTTTAAAGGTGCTACAGAAATAAAGTGGATTGGACTGGAAAATGAAATGTGAATTTAAAAAGAAATGAAACAAACAAGCGAGTCAAAACCTGACAACTAGTAGCTGGACTTTGCTCCACATTTTGCAAAGACTGCCTTCGTCATCATCATCATCATCATCATCATCAGAAGCCACTCAGCCTCTGTCAGTGTTCGAAGGACTGAGTGTTGTTGAGTACTTGAAACTTCCAGTTTGGGATGCAACTCTTTTTCTTTCATACATTTTTTGGGATAACTTTCCCCTGCAGTGCAGAGGTCAGGTCCTAAAATATTTTGCCGAATATAAAGAGACCCAAAAATGCATTACCCAGACTAGACCTGTCCAGTACTTTAAAACTAAGACCTGGACCCAAGTGGATCAGTAAAATGATGGACCCGGACTCATCTGGGACCTGGTTTTTCTAAGATGCACCAGACCCGACCTGCAGGGATGAGAAGTTAACGTTGATGGCAGTGAAACTGAACTCTTAGTTTCCTCCCCGAAGTGCCGTTGGCTCTTTGGTCTCTGGCCGTGATACACGTTGATCGTCTTCCTCCATCCTGGGTTCCTGCGATGGTGGTTCCTCCCTCACTGGAACATCACGGCCACTCCACTGGGAGCCGTGTGTCACGTTAAAGGTCCACTCACAGGAGTGCGTACATGACCAGAAGCAGCTGTCTGCCTCCCAGACAAATAGGAATGAGATGGTTCAGCCCTCTGAGAGTCCTCACTGTTGGGTTGCGGCTGCTTCCTGCTGGCAGCGCCAGGTTCGCCCTCCCATCCTCCCTGTGCAGTCTCTCTGCCACAGCAACCCTTTGACCAGCTGCCACCAAGTTTGGTACACATGTTCAGGGGACATAAATACAGTGCGGCCGAGTTCCACCTTAAAGGCACTCTAGGATGAACAACACTTTCTGTTTAACTGCAACTTGCTTGTTTATAACTCTTTTGCCTTCTATGATAATTACTTTTATCAAATTTGTGTTACTCATTATATGTTCAGATTTCTGTCTGACGTATAAAAACAGCCGAAGAGGAGTCGGAAAGGGTTAGTTTATCATTTTGCTGAGTTCTGTGCCACAGCGCCACCTATTGACCTATCGTTACCAGATTTGGCACAGATGTTCAATTTGCCATTTCCAAAGACGACTAACATTCCCGTTACGGATACACGACACCTCCGGGTTTTACCACAATGCACTTGAAGTAGTTTGCTTATACTTTAGTGCCACCAAAATTCATTTGACATTCATTTTTGTCAAAAGTGTCTTATTTGCCAAGTTTCATGCACATCGACACGAGGAGGAGTTTGAAAAGCAGTCGTCACGCTGATCACAGTTTTGCAAAAACAAAACCTTAAGAAAATACGGGCATGGCAAGGGGACAACAGGAATGTCACTTCAGAATATTTCCTGTTCCAGGTGGAGTCATGGAGTTATAAATTCAACTGGAGTTCCAACAAGAGGTCATAATGTGCTCCTTTTGGTTTCTCTCATGGATGACTTGCAAGTTTCTTTGGCATACATTTTGTTTTGGGTCGTTTTTTTCAGTTTCTGTTTTGTTTGTCCTTTGTAAGAGAAAACCAAAGCATGGCCAGGAATGAGCAGGGCCGCTCTCAGGAGAGCTCTCCGGTGACAGGGGAGACAGAAGCTCTAATATTTTGAGACATAAGATGAGGGACTTACAAGCTGGAACACATCTCACTTGTTGCTCTACTGACTGGGAGGCAGACGCATTTGTTTGCATCGCAGGTTCCTGTTGTGGTCCCAGACAAAAGACAATCGTGAGTCCTTCAGTTTACTTCCTCCTAGCGTCCTTCTAAAACCTACCCGTGAGTTCTGGACTGCTCTCTTCTCGTACCTCTATCTGTTGGCTTCGCTGCGTCCCGGGACACGGTTTAGTGCTCGTGACACGCTGTCGTTTGGACGACCGGTCGAATGGTAGAACTCTTTTTAGGTCAGTGGTTAAGGTTGTGGTTACTGAAGTAGAGTGGTTTGGATAAGCCACTGTTCATAAGGTCCTGAAAAATCTAGCAGTCATTCAGTTGAAGAAAGCAATTTCAAAAGCCTGGAAAAGTTTTTGAAAAAATAGATAAAAGCCAGGAAGTTTGGGAAAAGTCCTGGAGGCAGGCTCACCGCCACCTGTGGAGGTGGTTCTGACTGAGGGAGACCTGGAGCACCGAGTACGCTGGACTGTCGTGCACCTATGTTGAATCAAGCCACCTTGCTGATGTTCGTCAAATGCTGTGCTGGTGAATCGCTCTCATGCATGTGTGTGTTCACAGTGTGTGCCAGTGGCAAATATGGGAAGCGCTGCGGTGAGACGTGCTTGTGCACCAACAACGGCACCTGTAATCCCATCGATGGCTCGTGCCAGTGCTACCCCGGATGGCTGGGCGAGGACTGCTCCAAACGTACGTTTCTTCCCAACCACTCACCATTTTGTAATTCCCTCAGTGTGCTTGGAGTAAGAGAGTTAGAGACGAGTAAATGAAGAAAACAACCTTGAGACGTCTTCATCGCCTCTGACATTAATTACCCACGGAGCATCTTCAATCACTCAATCACTGTGGCGCTAACGAACACACCAACTGGTGGGCAGGCCGCTATCAGCTGTAAGTGTGTTAAAACCTGACGGTAGTTCTCCAACAGTGGGGATGTCACCCTGTGGGGACCAGAGGGACAACAAACAAAGCCTTATAGACAATCATGACATTTGACTGTAACTATTTGGCTTAAGGTGTGTGTGTGTGTGTGTGTGTGTGTGTGTGTGTGTGTATTGTTGGCAGTGTGTCCTCAGGGCTCGTGGGGTCCCGACTGCATTCACACGTGTAATTGTCACAACGGAGCCCAGTGCAGCCCTACGGATGGGGAGTGTAACTGCAGCCCAGGCTGGACCGGACTCTACTGCACTCAACGTATGCATCTCTCTCTCTCTCTCTCTCTCACACACACACACAGGCGCGCCCCTGCCACTGACATCTATTCAATTGTAACCCTGCCCCTGCTCCTTACCTAACCTGTATCTAATCCTAACCCAAACCTAAAACCAAATCTTGACCCTATAAACAAACAGACATGTAAAGCTTCGTGGACCCCACAAGCATTTTTTTAACCTGGTTTTACCCCCCAGAGCTGGAGGTTAACGAGAACACACGCAGGTTTGTTTCAGACATGTCTGAGGAAAGCCTCGCCCTTCCCCTGGTCTAAACCACAGATTCCTCTTGAAGCGCTCGTAACCCTCACACTGGCCTCAGTTCTTGATATGACGATGTGAAAGTCAAAGATATCTGTTTAAATGCACTCACATCTACTGAGGGACTGGGTGATGGACTCTCATACTTGCCTCTACCGCACTCTAGTGGTAGATGATAAAACTACATGTATGAGGACTGATGCTGTGCTCTCGGCTCGTGTCTCGTAACGACTGTAAATCGAAGCAGGAACTGAGTAGTTGAGTCTCACTGGAAAGATGTGACAAATAGAAATATATTTGGAGCAAAGATTTTGGTTTTTAATGAAACACAGAGGTGAGCTTTTTTCTCATTTACAAGCCAAACTACTTACCTTTTCCTTCAAAACGTTGGTTTGGTACCTCATCCACAGCTGAAGTTCTGTCACTGTTTGTTTCTTTGTTTGTTTTTACAACCGTTGGTTTCAATCGTCCTACTTCTCCAGAAAGAAGAAGCAAAGACAAAGACCCCCTCGGTCTCTTTGGGCATATTTTAAAAAGTGTTGAGCAGCTTCTGTGTCTGGTTCTTTCTCCAGAGATGATCCCTGTTGGTTCCGCTGTCACAGAGTAGCCAATCTGAGAAAAGCTGCTTCCAAGCACATTTCCTTGGAGAGTCTTTTTGAAAGAATGGCACTTTTCTTCTTGTAGACTTGTAAACATGAGGCAGCCATCGTAAGCTGTTGTCATGTGTCCCCCCCAGGCTGTCCAACAGGCTTCTATGGCTCTCAGTGTGCCGAGGTGTGTCGCTGTCAGAACGGGGCCGACTGTGACCACATCAGTGGACAGTGTTCCTGCAGGACCGGCTTCATCGGACAGAGCTGTGAACTCAGTGAGTGTTGGAATCATGTCTGCTCATCGGTGCTACAGTTGCAAAAAATCCACGTCCCACAAATCAAACAGGACGGGGGCAGAATAATACAACACCTTTCAGTACAGTAGTGTCCTGCACACTGCAACCCCCAGCCACGACCCCAGCAACGACCATAGAATCATGACAGTAAAGCAACACATCCTCTATCAAGATGACAGGTTGCTTCCAAATGTTTTGATGGAAACAGGAAGCCAACACGACTGACAACTCAAAATGCAGCGACTGCAGCTGCATGACTGCATCCTCTCCCCATCAGGACAGTACAACATCCCAGTGTCCTGTCACGGCACAGCAGCAACATGAGCCTCCTGTCTCCTCCTAATCCACCCATCACTCCCTCCACCTCCATATTCAGGTTTTTTTTCCCCCCTTTTTTGACTTCCAGCTTTACTGGGGTCATAATTACTACAGCCACTAGATGGCATCAGCCATCCATTATTTTCTACCTCTTATCCCTTTTCTGACCACTGCACCACCGTGCTGCCGTGGCATCGGCCACTACACCTGAATACGTAGGTCGCTATCAGTCTTTGGGACCAGTCAATCTTTTCTGATAGGGGGGGCAGGCCCCAAGTTTTGTCATTGAAGAAATTGTTGAGGTTTTTTTTTGTTCAGAATTTGACCGGGCATCCAAGTGACATTTTGAGAGTTACATATTTTTTGTATCATAATGAATTAATGGGGGCGGCCTGGTGGAGCAGTGGTCCTCCCTGTGGCCCCCCAGCTAGAAGGTTGTGGGTGGAGCCCCGGCTGGAGCACGGGGTCTTTCTGGGTGAGTCTCCATGTTCTCCCTGTTCCTGCTGGGTTCTCTCTGGTACTCCAGCTTCCTCCACAGTCCAAAGACATCAAGAGGGACCAGGTTAATCCAGACTCTAAATTGACCGTAGGCGTGGCTGGGAGAGCCAATGGTTGTCTGTCTCTATGTGTTGGCCCTGCCATGGACTGGTGACCTGTCCAGGGGGAAGGCTGCTGGGATAGGCTCCACCCCCCCAACCCTGTGACCCTTAGCAGGAGAAGAGGGGGAACATGGAGGGATGAATCAATTAATGGTAATTCATTCCTCAAAATTCATTGCATATTTCAAATTTGGCCAAAATGCAGTCACTGTTGCTGAAACAAGGTGTTGTCAGTCCGTTATGTAAAAGCTTGAATAATTAGTTAAGGAAGCTTTGGATCTTAGTACATGTCTGGTACTCAGAATATCCCATATACTCAGAAGTATTTGAAGTATCGTTTAGTCATGGTAACCAATGCATGGATCCAGAGACAACAAGCACTTTAGGTGGACTGCACCTCTTTTCAACCAGGACCCAAACATGGATGTGCTGCCCTGCAGCCCCATCACGTCTGGGCCAGGAAGGTTTCCTGGAGGCACTGAAGATGTGGGGACTGGGGGAACGGCAAGGCGCCCACGGCCTCTCCACTCACAGATTTTGGTGTGGTTTAATTGCAATGAGCTGATTAAAATAATGCAGACGTAAAGACATTGTGATGCTGAGTGTAAGACAGTAGGAATCATTCATCGGACGTCTTTCAACAACTTTCTAATTGCTTGTTCTTGAGTTACTCTTTGTCACATTTGTGCATCTGTGTGCCTGAATGCAAATGTGACCTTTTTCCTTCAAGAAAATGATTATGATGTGATTATCTCCTAAAAAAAAGTGTTTGTACTACTGATTGCTTTTGTCTGCAGGTATGAAATATTGCATTCAAGGGTAACGTGTAGCCATACTAAGCCCCTGCTCTCCTGCAGAGTGCCCTGCAGGGACCTTTGGGTACGGCTGCCAGCAGCTGTGCGAGTGTATGAACAACGCCACCTGTGACTACGTGACAGGGACCTGCTACTGCAGCATCGGCTTCAAAGGCATCCGCTGTGACCAGGGTGAGAACTGATACGACGAGAGATGCTCCCGCTCTCTTCTTTGGGCTCCAGTGAGCGATGATAGCGCACACAGGAACTTCCAAAACTGTTACACAGGATAATCAGTTTGGCTGGTTTCTGGAACTGAGTAGGAAACTGAGGGTGTGGAGCCTGCAGACCTCTGTGGCTGCTGCTCAGCTCTGCTGGAGGCTAGCAGCTCCAACTGTAGCAGCTAGCAACATAACTCCACTAACTCTGAATGAATTCTGAAAGGTTGAGTTGCATTGTGGGTAATGTCGATGCCAAAGAGAAAGATGTGGAATAAACAAGACAATGTCTTTGTTTCTGCTGCTTCAGTTTTGTTCAGCAACGATGTAAAAACGTTCTTATTGATGGGATTTGTTTGGAACAAAGAGGGAAAGAAGTTGTGTTTGGACAAAGAAACCAAAGTTCACACTGTTGAATGAGTCCATAGTGAGACGATCCGGACTACAAGCTCTAACTGGAGAGGAAGTCCAGAGGTCAGGCAGGGTAGCTGAAGAGAAAGTGTTCCCTCCTGCTGTCGGGGTACCGAGGGAAAGAGAGAGGTGGAGGAGTGGGTGTCCAGTCCAGGTCACAGGGCCTTTCAGCATGGAAACATGGTGGAGGAAAGAAATGGGAAGAAAACTCTGCCAGCGGTAACAGGAGACTCTTGAGCTGATGAGAATAATGTGAAGTTACACTTTGTGTGTGTGTGTGTGTGTGTGTGTGTGTGTCACTGCTTCAATCACCAGGACGTTCTCAAACTCTCAACATTCAAACTCAAGTGAGCAGATTCTTCTACTGGTAGAGACCTGCTACGTAGCTGGATGGCAAATTATGAACATTACATCACACAAATTTTTGTTACATTGTGCTTAGGAGAGCTGATTCAAGACAACTTTATTGTCCCCAAAGGGACATTCATACTGGGGAGAGACGCAATGCAGTTGATGCTTCACAACCCTCACCCTAACCCCTAAACCAGGGGTGTCCAAACTGGTCCAGTAAGGGCCGTGTGGCTGCAGGTGGGGGGGGGGGGGGGGGGGGCAAGCTGCCAAGTGCTCATGTATTCATGTTTTTATTCGTCATGGCTTTACTGCACTGAGGTGTAGTTTAGAGTACTTGAGTTCAGCAGCTTAATGGAAGGAAGACATTTAGTATCTGTGAGCTTCTTTCTGATGGAAACAGGGAAGCCAGGAGGTGAAGAGCTACTAATATTAGTTTGAGAAAGAGGAAAAAGTCCTCAACAAGAACCAAAAAGGCACAAGTAGATTTGAGGAGTTCCTGTTAAATGAGAGGACTTTTATTTTTAAATGTCCACCGGGAAGCATCATTACGGTTCATGTGTTTACAGTGTTGTCTTGTGTTGACATGGTGACCGTGTCTTTGCTACTCAGCTGCCTTGATGATGGAGGAGCTGAACCCTTACACCAAGATCAGCCCGGCACTGGCGTCAGAGCGCCAGTCAGCCGGCGCCATCCTGGGCATCATCTTCCTGCTGCTGCTCATCATGACCATGCTGGGTCTGGTGGTCTGGTTTCGCTATCGGCAGAGAGAGAAAGGTCACCACGTGCCGAGTGTCACCTACACGCCCGCGCTGCACATCAACTCCACCGATTACTCGCTCTCAGGTGAGAAACCCTCCTCCAGACCCTCCCTCCTCCAGGGCCCAGACCCGCCTCCATTCAGTGTGGTGGGCATCTCTTTCCTCTTGTGGATCGTCCCAAGGGAACTTAAATTACAATCACATAAAAGAGAAACAGTTCTCACATGAGAACGTGGAACCACACTGCCATTTTACCAATGTTCTGTTGATGACGCGTGTGAATGTGATGCAAGTAAAGTCTTCCTGACCAAAGACCAGGCGAGGAAAGTCTCGTCTGTTCCCTCCTGTTGGAACAGGTGAGGTTCCCTGGTTTTCATCTGCAGCTTGTGCCAGGTTGTCAGGCGCAGCAGATGTGTGTGTGCGTGTGTGCGTGTGTCCACAGGCATGGATGCTTAGGTGTGGTGTAAAGGGCAGGATATGAGAACATGTGTTGATGTGGTGTGGCAGCAGCAGGGCTGCAGTGCACCGGCCTGCTCTCCTCTCCAGAGTCGTCTCCCAGCAACAGCTCCGTGGGCCGCTGCTTCTCCAACCCCAGCTACCGCACCCTGGGGCCCTGCACCTACACCGCACACTACGCCAAGCCCAACAAGAGGCGCGGCACCAAGGTAGGCCTGCTCCTCTCTCACAGTCCACTGAAGACCATGCTGACACGCATTCATTGAGACGTCTGGTGAATATTGCAGATGTGAAATCTTTGCAGTTGCAGGTTTGAGCATCTTCAGTTGAAACAGTGAGATGATGTAAAAAGACACAAGACATCAAACAAATGCTCTCATACCTCTGCTTTGGTGCCTACAGCATTAAAGCAGCAAACGTGCTGCCCTGGGAGCCATCGACCACCAGGACAAAGGAACGGAGCTCTCACGTTTGCTGCTGGACTTCGTTAAAACGCAACCATTATTCTTTGTTGGATTTCATAAACAAACTTCACTAACATGAAGTCACTTCATCATGTAATTTAATCATGAACTTTTGACTTCTAATTGGCGGTGGTATTATGGAAACTATTCGTCAGCGCCGTTGTGAACCCTTTGTCAGACGTCCTCGTTAGTTTTCATCATGTGATGTAAGGCCATATTTAGTCACCTCCTCCTGTATACAAAGACTTGAAAACATCAAGGAAACCAATGACTCTCTTCGCTGCATTCAACTGAACTTCCCCCAGGAACCAGGAACTTTGCAAGGAACTCTCCCTGTTCTGGCCACAGGAACCAGGGTCTAAATAAAGTTCCTTTGGTGATTGATTGATTACTTTGGGGGGGGGGGTACTTTTCAAAGGCCCAATGCTGAAAGCAATGACTGCAATGCTGAAGATGTCTGATTGGTGTTTTGAATTGGCGTCGCGGCGAGCACTCGCCTCCGGGGTTCAGTGACTCTGTTTGGTTGTGATAAAGCACAATCCTCCCTGCTGACAGGCCAACTGGACTCCGCCTGCCTGTCGCGCTGCATGGCGTCAGCATTGTTGACGTACGGCTGTTGTCTTCTCTGTATCACCCCCTACTGGACTGGTGGTTTAACTGAGTTGGTTATATTGCTTTTCCCTATGTCATCGGTCTTACTGGCATATCTCAGTGGGCCTTTTGACTGCGGTTGGAATGCAGCTAACAAGGAACACAGGAACCTTTTCGTTCCTGGGGAAAAGTTTTAGTTCCTGGAAATTTTGGTCAGAATGCAGATTTAGTCAAATGCAGTTTTAGACGAGCCTGTTGCCTCTCTGGGGTTTTGGGCTGCTGATTCAGTCTTTTGACTATAATCCATATTAAAAAAGTCACATACTAATCATTTAATATCTGTTTACTGTATCGTTTTAGTCGATTCAATCTGGAAAAGGGTAGTCAATGAACATTTTAATCGGGGTTTAGTTGGCACCATTTGTTTGTGGTTGTTCTATCTATCTCGATGAGCTATTCAGTCTGAGCTTTGTAACAGCGGCTCCTGTTCCTCCCCCAGGTGAAGACGAAGAAGCGCCACAGGAACAGCGCTCCAGAGTGGGGCGCCTACTGTAACCTCAGCGACCTGGGTCAGTCTGACTGCAGCGTTCACACATTTACACTCAACACAGATGGGAGATTTTATTACCCTTAGAGGCTGAATCTCGAATCGTATTTAAGTTCCACAGACATGTGACTCAAGACTTGACTTGGACTCGAACTGAACGCCAAGGACAGGAAAAGTTTTAGCAAGAAAAAACTTCAAGCAGAGTGCAAACAAAAGAACCACTAAACACAAGAGTGAAGTCAAGTTGAAAGACGGAGGACATCCACGTTACCAGGCACCTGATAACACCCCACATTGGGCGGCATGGCTCAGGGGTGGAGGGGCCGTCTAGCAACCCAAGGGTCGCTGGTTCAATCCTGGACCCCGGTGACCATGTCCAAGTGTCCTTGAGCAAGATACTGAACCCATAATTGCTCCTGATGAGTAGGTTGGCACCTTGCATGGCAGCCTCCACCATCAGAGTGTGAGTGTGTGTGTGAATGAGACGACACTGTAAAGAGCTTTGAGTACTGCTAAGGTAGAAAAGCGCTCTATAAAATTGAGTCCATTTTCCATTTACCATTTACCCCCAGATGGGTCGGTCACCTGGTAACCTGGATGCTAACAGAGAGGTTAGCAAACGTGTTCAGCATTAGCTTACACTTCTAGCTTTGAGGAACTGGTGTAAAAGGCGAGTGTTGCCATGACAACCTGATTTCAACCACATTCCCAGCCACCACCTGCTAGCTAACTGGGATAAAGACTCAATGTAGCATTACAACTACGGTAAATATCAAGACTTGGACTGGCAAGAACGGCCTGTGAGCTCCTCTTGGATCGTACCACTATTGTACAAGTACAGCTGTGTATTCAAGTCAGTTCTGGTCATGAAATACTGTGAGATATACCTTCATTCTCTGGACTTTGTGTCTCTGGTCTCCGTCCAGGTGTGTACTGCATCGACCGGCGCTACAGTTACCACGTGGAGCCTCACTACAGAGGTACAGTGTGTGGCAGCCTGAGCCCATGTGACTTCATCCCCTCTGAGTCCTCCACCAAGTCCCCCAGCCAATGAGCGCCTCTCCTCAGCTTTGTGTCTTCGTGGATGTGCTGTTCCGCACGTCCCATGTAACATGAGTGGCGACCACACGCAGCGTTTGAGTCAGCATTAGAGAGCGTGCCACTGAATCATGACATGAGCAGCACAAGCATGAAAAACAACCGAACTTGAGTTTTCTGTTGTCCTGGACCAGAAAATCGTCGCTGTGGTTTTTTGTTGGATTCACTGTATCAGGACAGTGGCTTTCATCTACACGTTGACCTCGTGTGTCGACGCAAATATGCCAGAGGAGCACGACTGCTGGAGCTTATCTGCTGTAAAGCTTTTATTTACAAGAAGATAGAACAGATTAAACTGAGCGGCGTGACTCAGCAGTAGAAGCCCCCCACGAGCCTTAATGGACAACAGTACAGAAAATGGATGGATGATAGAACGATCACACAGTAACACAGGACAGATCAGCAGCACCGCATTAGTATGGGAGGGGGGTGTTCAAAATAAAAATATCAGGAATCATAACTCAGTTTAAACAGCAGCTGACAAAGTGCAATACTTCAAAACAAGACCTCTTTGACCCCTGACCCAGGGGTCGGAAAAGCAGGTCCGTGATAAAATCAGGGGCCGACGGCAAACATTCTCTCTAACATGCAGGAAACAAGTAGAGACGCTGAAATAGTTAAAAGATGTACGACAAAATTTGGATCAACTGGTGAAGCTGGCATTGTTCTGCACAGTGGAAGGTGTTCAAGATGGTTGCGAGTGTGTGAGGACATGAGCAGGATGTGTCAGCTGATGATGGCGACCACCTCAGAGACCCAAACTGGGACAAGACTGACTCACCACTCTACTTCTGACAAAAATACAAATCAGTGCAAGTGTCTGACAGGTAGTTAGAGAGGTACAGACCTAAGCGTGTACCTGAGGTGTTCTGTTCCAGCGTGTGCTCACTCGTGTGTTTGTGTCTCTACAGGATGCACGAGACTCCTCTCCTCTGTGTGTGTTCCCTCTCTGCAGGGGTCCTCCTCCTGCTCGGACCCCCGTCACTCCTAAACTCACCCAGGGAATCTCTCCTGCACTGCCTGACATGTTGCGTGTGTTCCCTGTAACTGCTGCCTCGCAGACGATCCGCCTCTGTCCTGAGCAGATGATGTTGGCCATGAACGGGGCCGTTCCTGCTAATTCATTCTGGCATGTCTGCTCCATAAAAGTGTATCTGCAGGAACTTAATTCAACTGTATATTCCTGGCACAACAGCTGATTCTCCCTGTCTCCCATGATGAGAAATAGCACTGGTTACTATGGTATCTCTTGCAATAACAATGAATCTTTTCTTTATTCCTACTTTGCAGGAAGTGATTCAGGCATGAGCGTCCTCTGTTGTACTGACCTGTGACGCTGCTGCTGGGTGATCAGACACTCCAGTTGGGCCACATCTTTCACATCCGACTCATTGAGAGTGTGGAATCTGATCCTCCAGCAGACCCTCAGGAACAGCTGAGAAGAACATTCAAGTTCTAACGGGGCATCTCTGTTTGCTCTTCCTCCAGACTACATGAAGGGCTCCCTGTCCAGCACCTGCTCCCTGAACAGCGAGAACCCCTACGCCACCATCAATGACCCCCCTGCCCTGGCATGTAAACACTCAGAGAGCAGCTACGTGGAGATGAAATCACCGGCTCACCATGAACACGTGACCCACTGCTGCTCTGCCGCCATCATCACCACCAGCACCAGCACCACTGTGCCTGCCAAGAACGTCTACGACATGGGTACGTCCGAGCCAGGAGGACTTACGGAGCATCCTGCTCTCACTGGTAACATCCACGTTCATCTCAAGGACCGATGTGTTGCCATAGTAACTTTGCACTCCACATAGCAGATATTACAGAGAGCATTCTGAATGTTATGAAGTTCTGAAAAGCGTAACCATGACAACACTTGAGGCTAGCAGTATCAACGTGTTCCTGTTTCCCAGAGGATGACCTGTATTAACGCTGATCTCCTGGTTTTCAAGCACCACGATGAGATCCGACACCTTCGGCTCTAGAAGGTTCACGTTAACATTAGCATGTCAGCACAGACCAAACCAGCCCGCATCAGCGAACCTGCTACACACCCGCTAACCCCGGTAAACACGTTCTCTCCCCTCCAGAGCCGACCATCAGCATCGTCCAGGGAGCCGGTGGCGTGATGGTTCCCAGTTACCCTCAGAACCCCTACGACCTGCCCAGGAACAGCCACATCCCTAGCCACTACGACCTGCTGCCTGTGCGCCCCAGCCCCTCCCACAGCCACAGCCTCACCCTCCACAGCCACAGCCCGCCGCTGCCCGGCAGCCCCACCAGCTCACTGCTCTAGACCCCCGGCCCCCAGCACCTGGACTGGATGTGGTCCAGTGCACCCAGTTAATCCAGAACCACTGTGAACTGGGACAAGACAAGGAAGGTTTTTGGTTGGTGTGCTCAAGAGGACATTCAGAGGACAATGAGACGGGTATTTATTCGAGTTTGGGTGAAGAGCTGCTGCGCCGCTGTGTGATATTTTATCGTTGTATTATATCCAAACTGTAGAGGTGTTCCATGCCAGTCAATACTACATATGTGTTGCATTGTAAATTCCCCCACATCAACACAAACCTCAGTAGAGGGAATGTATGCACACACGTGTAACTTGTTCCTGGTCTGCTGAGCTGTCATTTCTGGAGCCAGATGACGCAAAAACAGGGACAACTTGTGTTTCCTAAACCTGGAGCTGTGAGGAATGCGTGCCAGACCTCAGACCTGCAGTGAACAGTCCGTGCAGCAGTTGACAGCGCGCACAAACGTGTACAGAGGCGGTCCAGAGGGGAGAACATTCAGCGCTCCAGTCTGCTCTCTCTCAAGCTGAAGGACACAGGAGTGCACCGGATCACGCTGGCAGCGCCACCTGTGCAACCTTTTTACACGTCCTTTCTTATTTCCTGTTTTCATCAAATATCTGGACAGGATCCATATTTTCTCTCTAAAGTTATCATTTTTGTATGTATTGTAGACTAAGTGGTGTATTACTGTACAACTGTTTTTTTGTTCGTTGTGTCGAGCGTACTCCACGTGCATGCCAAAGATTAGTCAAGATATAGTAGTTAGACAAGAATATCCTCATGTCTTTTGAGTGCAAATGATGATGTCATCAGGCTGGACATGGGACACGCCTGAGTCTGAGACAGCCTTTTGGCGTTACAGGATGATGCATTTGCTGTAGAGAAGTAAGAAGTGGAAGCATTTACTTTTTAAAAAAAAAAAAGAAAAAGAAAAGAAAAACTGTTAGGCTCCAAGTTTGTATATTATTTCATTTGGTTTCCTCCTCACCTTTTGTTAACCTGTTGCCATATTTTGTCTCTCGTCATCTTGGGGACTCTTTATTTTAGGCACCACTTGTATGAGACTCTCCAGTCCTCCAATGACACACAGGTCACTGTGCCATTCCATTTGTAGCCAACAGCAATAAGAGGACATGTTGACAATCAGATGTTGACGGCTTCGTTTCCCATCAGTTGACTTTCCTTCTCTAGTTCTAGTTGCTCCAGCTGCGCCCTGCTTAGGTGTCTTTTCTCCATCTTGGATCACACAATCGTTTCAGCTAAAGTAGACGTGTCGCGTGCTGCCTGTATTTTGTTTATATTTATTGTTTTAGAAAAGTCCAAATACCCCAATAAAGTTGTGATGGCTCAGGGGAGTGGTTTCAGGTCCTTGCGCCAGTGCCACACGCCGGCCCTGCCAGTGCTTTAAGACCCGGGTCCCAAAAACCAAACAAAGAAATCCTGTAAAGGTTTATGACTGGTGCGCTTTATTAAGATGAACCGATAACTTAAGATATAGACACAATTGTACAATTAATCATCTGTACAAAACATAAAACCATTCACTTTGACCCCCCTCTCACATTTAAGCTCCAAATCCAATGAAATGACATCATTTCACTCTTACACTGGAATTAGTCAGTTTTAGAATTTCAATATGTAAAAAAAAAATGAACACACTTCTTAAAAAAAGAACAGAACAATGGAGGTACATGACACAGGAAAAGAAATCATATTCTCGTAAAGTAATCACTTTGATTTGTCCGAAGATTGCCTAGCGAGTGTGGAGAGGCTCGGTTGGTGGCGCCGTCTGTTCGAAGAAACGCCATTGGCACTGCCAGCCAGGCTCACACACTCCAGTGCTACCCATCTACCCTCAGCCTCTAAACACACACACGCTGCAAGTTCAGGCATTGTGTATGTCTGCTACCACCATCACACACTGACACACGTCTAGATCTGGTCTAAAGGAACACTCAGGAGTTTACAGACACTGGTTGAGCTAGTTAAGCATGTCGTCCTAGCTCGCCACTTCTAACCGCCAGCACATTTCATGGACCGTAATGGCAATGTCAGCTACATAAGGCATTACAACATGGAGTTGCAGTCGTACAGAAAGCCATGCATTGTGTTTAAGTCAGAGGCAGCTTGGTGTCGATAGGCTTTATGTGACGGGGACAACACAGCCGTCGCTCTCGCCGGGGGCAACAGTTCAGGTGACAGAGGACGATGTGACCAGAGGTGAGTGAATGAGAGGCCTTAACGGACAGGTGCGCATGGTGAAGGAGGCACTGTGACCAGAAGTCAGCAACGACGCAGCTGAATTCCCAAACTTTTCTTCAGTCATTTATTTAGCTCAGAGTTTAAGGAAAGACTCGAGGCTCAGCTGATGTCCTGCAGAGCTGAACATCACGTTTTGGTTTTGGCACCGTTCCCGTCTCGCACCCACGGTACGTCCAATCTGACGAGTGAGGTCCAGAGCCTCCAGCAGTTAAAATCTAATCCTAGACAAGAGCGTGCGTTTACTTGAGCAACTATTAAGGTTCAGTGCAGGTTTTGGGCAATTTCACATGATATCCAACCCAGCCAGCATGACTTTCATACTGAGTCCCAACAACAGTTCTGGGGTTACATGCAAAGCAGTTTTCAAGACAACAGGAGACTTTATTCATCACATCAAGAACTCTAGAAAGGTCTCGTGACAGTACTAGCTCAGCTATTCATACTTCTGCCGTTCTCTTTAAATTCCTTCATTTACAACAGAAGTGTACTGAGAAAAACAATCACGACAGCCATGTGCTAGTTTCTGCATAGTTGTAGTCAAAAATGAATGTTTTCCTAAAGTTGGAACAGGACAACCTGATGGACTAGCATGTCTTCTTTCCCTCTCAGCGTGACAGTCTGACGTCACACTGAAACTCAACTAGGATGAAAAATATAGGAGGTTTGTATTCAGCGTTCAAGGTGCCTCAAATGGGAGGCGGCGGTAGTGTTCTGTCTCCGGTCCGTCACCTAATAAAACATGCAGTGCCGTCTTTTTACAAACATGCAAAGTTGCTGTAAACAGCGACGAAGCTTCACGAGGCTGCACGCTACATGCTAGCTCGCACCCGGCGAAACACCTCAGGTACACGCTTAGGTCTGTACCTCTCAAACTGAAGCTCAACAGATGCAGAGGTTCTACATTTCACTAGCGTCATATTCACAGCAATGACGTAAGGGCATGACACCGCCGCTATGCAGCACACGCGCACGTCTGCACCGTGCCCAACACATCCACACAGCTTCCAACACAGGACACTGCACTCAAGTGGAGAGGAGGGGAGTCAAAAATGACAGAAGCTTGTATATAGGAATACACTTCAGAGCAACTTCCATGTGCTTTCAATTCATATATACCTAAGAGTAGATATATGGTACAATACAGAGAAAGATCATAAAAAATGTGGGGAAATCAACAAGAGCACAAAGTATGAAGATGAGAAGAAGAAGAAGAGGAAGAAGAAGAAGAAGAAGAAGAGGAAGAAGAAGAAAACAAATCACATTCATATATTAAGACATTTCTGTGACATGTCAGCGCATCTACAGTAATGAATTCTAAAGTGATATGAAATGCCTGCTGCCGTCTCTCCTGCCGGAGCCTAAAGACAGAGGGGCCACCCCACACGGTGACTTCTTATACTGGGATATATTTACCTGGAGCAGGGGGGAGGAGGAGTTGGGTGGAGGGAGGCAGGTACAGGGAGGTGTGGAGTTCAGGTCACAGCCCTGAAGCTGCGACTCGTCCCCCCCACAACTCACACTACACCGAGGCAGTCTATTTTCTGAGGATTTAGGACTTGTGAGGCAAAGGGGAGGGCGGGCAAGGACTGTAGAGACAGAGACGGGGAGAACGAGGGGGGGAGCAGCAGATCCACGGCTGGGCTAGATGTTCTGACAGCACTGCATCTTTGGTTTGTTCTCAGTAGGCTGCACCTGGATGTTGACCACGTTGTTGCTGGGCGACATGTCGCTCTCCTGGCGCTCTGACATCTGCTTCTGAGAGACGATGCGGTAGATTTCTGCAGGGTGTGAGAGTGGGGGGGGGGGGGGGGGGACAGTGTTATTCTCAGAAATGACTCTACAGTTGTGGTGGGAGGAGAGCTCAAGCTTCACCTTGTTAGTGGCCAGGAGCACCAGCCAATAAGAACCTCAAACGCTGCTCCGGTGACTCAACTACCATCACTCAGCTACTGATCCATGATCAGTGAGCTGATTGTTGAGGATCCTGTCAATCCCCCGGAGTCTGGATTCATATCCACACAGCAACGAGGGTTTCGGGTGTGTCTAGAGACTGACTAGGGGGCATCAATCATTTTTAATACTACACAGGAGGAGAAAGTCCAGCGCTGCACAGATAACATCTGCAGAACCACTGACCAGATGACCAGGAAGGAAAGTGTGGGGTCAAATGAGGGGTTTGAAGTTCTTTGACAACCTACGGCATCTTTGATCATTGGTTAGTTCATTAGTCTAAATGGTGAAGAATCATCTCCCCTGCTATGGAGCAACAGATTCAAGTTCTCAGACTCAGCTGGCACGACTTGACACTGGCACGGTTTGGTGGCACCACCTCTCTCTAATAGATGAGATGATGCTCACTGGAAACATGGCAACTTTGTCTCAGAAAAGCTTATAGTCAGGACTGCTTAGGCTGGCCCTCAGACTGCTGGGATCTCCCATGATGCACTGGGCTTCTCTCTCCTCCTCCTGTCCTCAGACGTGTTACTAACTCCTCTTCTTCTCCCCTCATCCCAGATCCTGGTGCTGCTGGAGGAGGCTCCAGACCTGAAGAGGCTCCAGCTGCCACCCGTAGCTCCACCTGCTCACGTCCCCGTCTGTCCATCAGTCTCTCCTCCTTTCTTTCTCTCTTTATCTCTGTCCCTCTCTTTCCTTCTGTCTCTCTGTCCTCCTCCATTCTCTGTCTTTGTCTCTGTCCATCAGTCTCTCCTCCCTTCTCTCCCTCTTTATCTCTGTCCCTCTCTTTCCTTCTGTCTCTCTGTCCTCCTCCATTCTCTGTCTTTGTCTCTGTCCATCAGTCTCTCCTCCTTTCTCTCTCTCTTTATCTCTGTCCCTCTCTTTCCTTCTGTCTCTCTGTCCTCCTCCATTCTCTGTCTTTGTCTCTGTCCATCAGTCTCTCCTCCCTTCTCTCCCTCTTTATCTCTGTCCCTCTCTTTCCTTCTGTCTCTCTGTCCTCCTCCATTCTCTGTCTTTGTCTCTGTCCATCAGTCTCTCCTCCCTTCTCTCCCTCTTTATCTCTGTCCCTCTCTTTCCTTCTGTCTCTCTGTCTTCCTCCATTCTCTGTCTTTGTCTCTGTCCATCAGTCTCTCCTCCTTTCTCTCCCTCTTTATCTCTGTCCCTCTCTTTCCTTCTGTCTCTCTGTCCTCCTCCATTCTCTGTCTTTGTCTCTGTCCTGCTCTCCTGCTCTCTCCATCCCCACTGATCCTGGATCTGCTCCACCTTCCTGCTGGTAAAGGAAGGTTCTGGTGGCTGCTGTTGCAGGATGTGCTGCTGATGGAGAATTGTTGGGTGGAGGTTCATTGAAGGAGGGAGGTGCTGGACCTGCTCTACTTGGACAGAGTCAGGACAGAACTTTGGTTGGGGTTTGGTGACGCACAAATAAACCTGACCTGACTTGACTTAAATACACACGGCCCCTTCGTGACTCCTGCCGTGGCCTCAGTGCAGCACTGAGACAGGTGGGGTGCTCACAAGTTTGTGAAGAGGTTTTTCTCAGAGCGTTCGTCTGTTTCTGTTCAAAGGACAATCAGCACTTTTAACTGCCTCATTTAATGCCCCACTCCAACAGAACTGACAATAGTTGTGAGTGACTGTGTTGTAGAGAGGTGATGCCTGTCAGGTTCATGGTTGGTGCAGGCTGGGACTGTGCTGGGTTACCCTGTTTAACCCAACCCACTGACTCCACACCAGTTCAGTATCAGTTTAACTATACTGTTTGAGTACTGGTACAGAATACATGATACATGAATGATAAATATTCTAACTATGACCTCGAACATATTGTTGTCTAAAAAGCTCCTGAGGGAGTTCAGCATTACTGCGGATACCAAGGTTCATGTACTGTGTTAGAATACTTCTCTGTCACACTGAGATGGATAATACAGGCACGTGTGTAACAAACAGACTGGCATCTGCTTTCGTAACTCCCTTGATTACACACACACACACACACACACACACACACACACACACACACACACACACACACACACACACACACACACACACACACACACACCTGTCAGAATGGTCTGGAAGGCCGTCTCAACGTTGGTGGAATCCAGAGCCGATGTCTCCAGGAAAGATAAGCCATTCTTCTCTGCAGGGTAAAGTTGAGCAGCACGTTAACCCTAAACCAAATATGCAGCATTGCACAGAGTGAAGGCCACGGCGCCGCACCCTCACATATCTGACAGTGATACTGACACCAGCTGGCACCAGATCCAGAATTCACTGAACAGACTGATCTTAGCTTTCATGGCTCACAGATTTCAAAGGTGCCATTTTTAAGGTTCTGTCTTAAACAGGACTGTGTTTGAATTCCCTTTCATGACTTCAACATTTCATGTATTGTTGTGGTGGATTTTGCAACATCTAAATCACATTGAGTTGCTGTTGATTCCAAGTTGTTGAATCAGTCAAAAGAATAATCAACGTCAAAAAGTCAAGCGTCTCGCCACAGCATCTCTAAAGTTCAGGTCAAGTCTGTCCGTCATTCTGAGACCAGTGAGTGGACGCACACCAGCACACACACAACACTTTGCATTGCTAAGCTAGTAGAAGCTTGTGTTACGTAGTCTCATTGAGACACACTGTTGTCATCCTAAATAGGTAGGTGAGTAAACTGGATTACCTGACTCCTTGATCGCAAAACATGGATCAAATCAGGATCATTCTGATTATCCAGTTTACACTTTTACGACAACAGCTGAGGGAGCGTCACTGTTGTTGCTACTTGTCTTAGCCAGCAAATTCTTGCAGCGTGTTCGTTTGACATTTCAGACACACAAAGAGACAGTAACTGAGGACAAGGAGGTAGAACTCAATTCTGCATTCAAACATGCATCTTAATCTCCCCCCAACCAGTCAAAGCAGAAGGCCGTCCCCACTGATCCTGGATCTGCTCAACATTCCTGCCTGTTAAAAGGAAGGTTTTTGTCGCCACTGTTGCAGGATGTGCTGCTGATGGAGAATTGTTGGTGTAAATTCATTGAAGGAGGGAGGTGCTGGACCTGCTCTACCTGTAAAGTGTCATGAGATAACTTTTGATGTGATTTGGCGCTACAGTATATAAATAATTTGACTTGACTTGACTTAAAGAAGGCCACCAATGTGCTCTCAAAACTTTTGATTTTTAGAATCTCAATAATGCTTTCTGGTTAAATAAAAATGAAAATAACGTTGGAGGAGGCGCTTACCAGCGAAAGCCCTGGCCTCGTCAGTGGGAACGGCCCGGAGGTGACGCAGGTCACTCTTGTTGCCCACCAGCATGATGACAATGTTGCTGTCAGCATGGTCCCTCAGCTCCTTCAGCCAGCGCTCCACATTCTCATAAGTTAGATGCTTGGCAATGTCGTAGACCAGGAGAGCCCCCACCGCCCCGCGGTAGTACCTGCAGCACAGCCAGCCACACCCACACCCAGGAAGGACACAAATAGCAGTGGAGAATTATCATCAGAACGCATTCACTGCAGCATGCTGGGTGGTTTGCGGGCAATAAACAGACTTCAGCCTCCCACAGTTGCGTGGCAGCATCAGCTGGGCTGTAACGTGGATCTTGCAGCTGATTGATGTCATTTTTAAAACAGCGAGATATTAGTGACGTGTGCTGGGCTGCAGAGAAATTGGCAGCTACAGAAAGCCATCAGACTCCACCAGCTCCAAAAGTGCATCAGGATTTAAATTAAAAGCTGTAGTTAGTGAGCTCCTTGACGTCACTCCTGCCTCTATGTTTAGCAGGAATAACAGGCCTGCTAGAGCCCTGCAAGAGCTGCCTGGAGCTTCTTTCTGGAGGAGGTGTGTGCACCAGTGATGGAGTCTGGCTCATGGCAACATGGCTGCACGACTCTGTTAAACTGGAAGGAGCATCTGCTGGTATGAAGCTACATTGATTGATTGAGACTGATCCCACATTAGACTTCTCCACTGCTCTTCTATTACATTCTCACACTCATGATGGACAGTTTAAAAAGAGGATTCAAAATGATGCAGTACAAGATTCCTCCTCCTTGTCACCACCTGGAGACTACATAGCCCACAATGCATCAGTGTGTAATGAATGTTGCCTGGCGCTGCTCGCCTGCAGGAGGGATGAGCAGCAGCTACAGATGCCTGCTAACTGCTTTCTAACTCCACTGCTGCAGACTGTTTTCAGTTTGTGGTGATCACATGAGTCAGGTTATCACACAGCTCTGTTTGGAGGAGCCATGCGAGCATTTTCACCTCTGCAGTAGAGGGTTCTCCATTCTAGGCTCTACTCCAGCAGTGCGTCACAGGCAGGTTCAGAATAAAGCTGCCAAACGAAGGTTTAAGTAGTCTTTGTGATTAACCTTTTCTGATCAGTTGATTACTATACAAGTCAGTCACACACAGTGCTGCTGGGTGTGTGTGTTGGGGGGGGGGGGTGTAGAGACAGACAGCACCTAGCATATAAAAAGGTTAC
>NC_141321.1:5110050-5267550 GCF_037954235.1 Aulostomus chinensis
CCATGGCATGCTTGAAGGCAGCTGGGACACAACCAGAGGACAGAATGATGTTAATCAGCAGTAGGAGGAAGGGGGTGGCCATGTCGAAAACAGTAGCATCCTTGAAAAGGAAAGGAGGGGCGGTTGGAAGGCTGCAGATGACTGACTGCATCTCAGAGGGAGGATAGGGGACTGGGCTCAGACTGCTTGCTAAAACTAGACGAAAATGTCACCAGTTTTTGGCGACGACAACAGGACTAAAGTACTCAGACTTTTAGTCAACCAAAACTTGATTAGACTACAATGAGTATGACAGTGACTAAACTAATAAAAACTAAAATTTTAGCTTGAGACAAAGGCTAGACTTTGACTAAAATTAAAACAGGCTGCCAAAAACACCACCACGAAGGAATAGCAACAAGCAGAAAGAATTTGTTTGGGCCAAGAAACACAAGGAATGGACATTAGACCAGTGGAAATCTGTGCCTTGGTCAAATAAGTCCAAATTTGAGATCTTTGGTTCCACCCACCATGCAACGCAGAAAAAGTGAAGCATGGAGGACGAGGTGTGATGATGTGGGGGGGCTTTGCTGGTGCACTATTGGGGATTTATTCAAAAAATTGAAGGCACACTGAAGCAGCATGGCTACGACAGCATAGCACTAATTTATATCTATCTATCTATCTATACACACACACACACACCTTTATTCTTTAGCTTATTTTACTGAACTATATTGACCTGTCAAATGGACATTTGTTATGATTCATTCTTAGAATTAAAGTCGGCCTACATCAGCAACCTTTGCCAACAGCTTACTGGCACCAAATCCAACTTGTGTTGAATTAGTAATAAGAAATAGGACATGATTAACATCATAATGTGCTTGTTTATTCCAGAATAACTGAGGCACTCGTGTCTGACAGGCCAAAGCTGCAACATGAAGGAGAACAGACGTCAGTCGGGGGAGGGGGAAATGCACAAAGAGCATATTGTGTTTGTTTACAAGAGTTCATGAGTTTTTGGTTGATAATGAGATGGGAGTGAGTCTCAGAAGCACCAACATTTCTGATCTGAAGGTGATGCATGTCAAAAAAACTGCCTGCAGGACATTAAGCAGCAGTGAAATCCAAGCCTGTGCTCTGCATAGCTAACATTCTGAATTAACAACAAACCAACCTTGTCTGACCAAAATCCCCATTTCTATAATTCAAAGACAGTGGATGCCCTGTGATCCATCCATTCATTTTCAGTTGTTTATCTAGGATCAGGTCACGGGAGTAGCAACTCCAGCAGGGAACCCCAAACTTCCCTTTCCCCTATCCCATTGACCAGCTCCAGATCCTGAGGTGTTCCCACCACCATAAAGAGATGTAGTCTCTCCACCAAGTCCTCAGTCTTCCCTGTGGCTTCCCCCCAGCTGGACATGCTTGGAAAACCTCCTGAGAGGCATCGGGTTAGCATCCTAACAGAACCACCTCAACTGGCTCCTTTTAATGCTAAGGAGCAACAGAATTTGTGTACCATCAGCAACCGCTTTCAGTTCAGTTCAAGAAACTGCAGAGAAACCTCCTCAAACAAGCAGAAGTGCTACACAAAAATGAAATGGTAGCATATTCCCTTCAAGGGTTCAATTCACAACAAGCAACAAAAGTCTGAAAGGAAATCATAACCACACAGAGACCAAGAAGTCTTCTGGTGCAGTCAGTGCTTGGAATATTCAACTTGTGAAGAAAAAGAAAATGAGGTGCAAGAGTGTGTGTGTGTGTGTGCGCGGATACTGACAAGTCTTTTGGATTCATTGCACTGCCTGACATCTTTTTTCAATACAGTTAAAGGGTGATTTAGAGGCTCTTGAAGTTGGACAGGACATTGATTTCGTCATCAGAGACAGCAAGGGGGAACCAGAGGCCACGGAAGTCAGACTATTACCCAAAGGAAGATGATCATTGAGGATGTCTCCACTGCAAAGGTTTCAACTAAAAACCAAAGTGACCTCCTTCGGTCTTATCAGTACCTGCATCTATTTCAGTAGTAAGGAACGACCACGTGAAAAAGACTGGGGGTGTAACCATTTGTTTTCACAACGATTCCATTCGTATCATGACTCGTAGTTACGATATGATTCAAGGATGAAACTGCTTTATTTAGAACCATACGATCCAAAGCAGTTCAGGAACTTTAAGCCAGAGCCAGAATGTGCGTGGTCCTTTGTTGAGGTAGTTGGAGGGCCCCCTCCCCAAAGGACCTCATTACCATAATTACAGAGAATTTGAGTCTAAATAAACAGTCAATGCTGATTTGTCCTCACATTTTTCTTTATGTAACAATCGAACTGTTTGAATATAACACATTCAATGTTGGGCAGGTTACTTAGAAAAAGTCATTAGTTATAGTTACTTCTCCCAAAAACTACTGAGTTACTCCACGATGAAAGTAACTAGTTACCAGGGAAAGTTACTATTGCGTTACTCTTTTTTCTTTTAAGTTTAAATGTCAAAGAATTTTGATTTTTTTTTTTCCCAGAAAAATCCAGCTGTGACTGCTTGGACGCCGTGGCTCTGTGTCCTTCTCTGTTAGCGGAGCTCACGTGAGCAGCACCTGCTGGCTGTCACCATTAGCGGTGTCAATGGTGTTTCTGGCCACTAGTTTAGTAGAAGCCTGGGCCGTCCAGAGGCGTTTCACTAAATTGGAGTTGCTGACATTGGGACGTTGACAGCCTCTTTGCCCTGGGACGACATCACCTACACTCAACATGAACATTTTGACCTTTAACCTCCATGAGGTTAAAGTAGTGCCTACATTTCCATCTTGAAAACGCCATCTTTCCCCACGACTCCGGACTCACCATCTCTGATGTGTGCGTGTATGCTGCTACGTGCTGGGTTTGTGTGTCAACACCCTCCCACCTGATGTCTCTGGTTGGCTGAACATGAAATCTTACTCTTATCTTAGCCAATCATCATTACTTAGGCAGTTATCTTGAGGAGTGTGTGAGCAAGTGCTTTTGTCTAGGCTGGAAGGGATACCGTCATTCAAGCTAGCACCCACCAGAGAGTCAGCGGCGCCTGCATCACCATGGATTGTCCTTCTAAAAAATGCTGATATTTTCATTGGGAGCTGGATGTTCGGGGACACTTCGGTGCTCCATGACCACAAACATGAGGGATGAGGAGCCAGGGCCTGTGGCAGGGTCTCATCCTGAGCGGCAAGCGCGCTCGCGACCACAACACCTTAGTGTGACGTCAGTGGGTGTTGCCTCTGAACCACGAGTGTTTAGGGGCTCGACACGTCAGTGCGTGTGTGTATGTTGTGAGTGCGGTGCGAGCGGAGAGCCCCGCTCATCACAGAGGAACAAAGAAATGTACTTTTCATGAAAGTAATGGGGCTGCACGGTGGTGCAGTGGTTAGCACTGTGGCCTCACAGCAACAAGGTTCCGGGTTCGAGTCCCGGCTCAGTCACGGGATCTTTCTGTGTGGAGTTTGCATGTTCTCCCCGTGTCTGCGTGGGTTCTCTCCGGGTACTCCGGCTTCCTCCCACAGTCCAAAAACATGCAATTGGGGACGAGGCTGATTGGATTCTCTAAATTGACCGTAGGTGTGAATGTGAGTGTGAATGGTTGTTGGTCTCTCTATGTTGGCCCTGCGATGGACTGGCGACCTGTCCAGGGTGAACCCCGCCTCTCGCCCGTAGACGCTGGGATAGGCTCCACCCCCCGTGACCCTTAATGTGTAGGAATAAGCGGAAGATGATGATGTATGGATGAAAGTAATGAAACAGTTGTGATACATTAGTCTTAAATTGCACAAATTAGATGTTATAAGCCATTTAGATAAGAATAACAGTTATAATATATCTATATATTATCAATCTACTACTTCAATTTCTGGAAAGGGATCCTGCTGGCAGGGTGGGGGGGGGTCCATTGGGGGGGCGGCGCACCCTCCCAAACACACTATAGGGGAAACACTGGGATGGATGGATGAAATTTGGGCTGCAGCGTGTGCGTGGCGATGACGTCACAGACAGGCAGACCAAATCAAGTAACATTTCACGTCTTTATCATTGAAAGTACTAAAAAAAAAAACACATTTATAGAAATTCTGCAATGCTTTAATCTAGTGTGTTTACTAGTATTGATACAATTGATTGATTACATTTTAAAATGATGTTAGATCAACATGTCGGCCAACTTGCCAAGCACAGATCGATGCCATTGGATCAAAGCAATATAAATTGATACATCGATGTCGTAAATGAATCGTTACACCCCTAGAAAAGACGTTAAGTCTAGGGTGACCCTTAACTATTCAACATCACCAACAACCACCGACACAACAACAGAGGGCAGCTAACATCATCACCCTCCACGAGTCTATCACTTCATTAAGAAGAATGGTGAACAGAGAGGGGTCAAAGCTGTACATGATGGCTTCCATTTCATCGTGGATCAAGAGGCTCAGCTGCTCTCTTACTGCACTTAAGTCTCGGAAGTGCTAGCAAATGCCTGCAGAGAAAATATAAAAATGAACATGGATACACCCAAAGCCGTTGGCAAGGGTAATCTTAGTCTCCACTGGGACCTGAGAGGAACCTTTTGCATTCCACAGTTCCACATTTCTAGTTTACATATTCTGATTTGATTTAGCAATCTATCTCTATTCTAAAGAGAAATATAGATGAGTGTCAAAATTACTTTGATTTCCACAGGATCTCTCTGAAAGCAGAGAAAAATGTTAATATTGAAATTATAAACAAAGACAAAATTATATATAAATACATATATATATATGTATTCTGACCAAAATACACAAACAGCCCAGGAGGGGTCTGACAAGTAAGCTTTTCATTTTGCCAGACTTTGTGCCACAGCAGCCCCATCAACCAACTGGAACTGAAATTGGTAGACATTTTCCAATGTTAGGGATATCAAAGGTCTTTTTGCCATATTTTGTCAGGAGTGCCTATAAATCATATGCGCAAAGTTTGATGCGTTCATGCGCAGACCCCTGAAGAGTCTGAAAAAGGAGGCTTTGCAATTTTTCAACTTTTTTATGTTTTACAAACTTGTGTCGTAGATCATCAAGCTAAAGTTTGGTGATGAGACAACTAGACATTGGACCACTTCCTGTTACTACTGCGCCACGCATATCGTGGTTCCTTTGCATTAATTGGTCGCATTCATCAGTCACAAGTGTCAGTCCCAGCCGCCTCCGGCTTGGATGGACCCCAAATTTACAGCCATGTTTAAATAACTGAATGTACAGCACCAGTAAGTGACCCTCCTTTCGGCTGCCAAGTGAATATTGACAGCTTCTGGTCAAATTTTCCATACTGTCTGATGTCAAACGCCTTGTCAGATCAGTATGAATATCTGACATTGCTCCAAGCCCAAAGCTCACACACTGCTTCAGCAAATTAAACTTAATGAGTACAGAGTAGAAAGTAGAAGTTGAAGGATACACAGTTCCTTTCTCCATTTTACACGTATACAACAGTGAGTAACACACTACAATGCTACATAATCAAGTTCAGAGGAAACACCACTGAACTTAGGACGTGTTGTTCTGAACCAAACACTCATTCTTCAGTTAACGGAGAAGACGAAACATATAGAAAAATGTGCGTGTTAATGAATTGACAGTGACAACAAATAATGTGACAGGAAGGACGGAAACTGTGAAAACAAACCAAGACAAAGACAAAGCTTCCTGAATATGCATCAGGTTGGAAAACAGACATTTGTCTTTAGATTTTACAAATGCACATGGGAGGAGCAGCCTACAGTCAAAGTTCCACTGGACCTCAGCAAATGTCTGTTTTTCCCAGTTAGTCTCCCAAGAAATGGAGACACATTTATCATTATCAAAATGCTAATGGAAAACAGCTAACCCACCTGAATTTAGACACATAAAAAAGCTTACAGCAAATTAAACTATGTCTCTTAACTTAAAATAAGCAGTTACTTCCAAAGAAGAGTCACATTTTAAGTTCTATCATTCTATTGTCACCCCCTAACTGTAAAAATTTATGAATTTCTGTTTTTACTTTTAAATATACACGCACACAGTGTGTGTGTGTGTGCGCGGCGTGTTTGGTCAGAATATGGTGTATGACAATGAGTACCAAATGCGCAATAACATTGCCCGTTAACCACTGATACAGTTTGGAGTTGAGTTATTTTAAAACTATTAAACCATTTAGGCAGGCTGGTTACTAACATTACTAACATCACGGACTGTAACATTCATATCTTTCTCGACTATGTCGTTGACGTCGTGATGGATAATCGTCCTGTTGTTCGGGGACTCGGATCCCATGAAGACAGAGTAATAACGGTGAACGTAAGGTGTGTCCGGCGAGCTGGTCCGCACCCACCGTTACAACGAGGCCTAATTGTTTCGGCACAAGTAACGCAATGAATTATCTGGTAGTTTTTCCCTTCCGGGTTTAAGAGAGGTGTTGTTTAGTGTCAAAGAAATAATGGTAAAATGTGCTGACATTTTCCCCGAAGCTCGCTGGAAAGCAATTAGAGCACAATGGTTGACGGCGGCTAAGTTAGCATAGCCTGCAAGCTAACAGGATAACGAAGAGCTTAGCGAGAAAAAGGCAGGTTTACCTTTGAACAAATAATCATATTCGTCATCTCTGGTGCCCATCGTCTTGGTGAGTGATGTCTAGTCCAAGATTTAAATCGTTTTATTAAAAGGAAAGCGGTCTTGTATAATTTACACTTCCAACGGGAATCTGTTTAGAAGCCGCACTTCCGCAAGTTCTTCTTCTTCTTCTTCTCTGTTAGCCTAATGGTAGCACGAACAGAAAACGCTGACATCCAGCGGTCACGAGCAGGAACTGTCCGAAACGATTTGATTTGAAAAGATTTGGCAGTCAAATCAACCCTTCAACCAAAGGTGGATGAGTTTCTGAACGTCTGTGTCGTGAAAGTATTTCTCATCTAATTTCCCAATAAGTTAATTTCACAGAATTTCCATCAACCATTTCAATTCATGATGCCATGAAGTCAATATGTCATTTGAGAGAATTATGAAATTTATGCCAGATTTTGGACAATAAGAAAAAATGATGTCATTTTTTGGGCCATCCATCCATCCATCCATCATCCCTCCATCTTCTCCCTCTTCTCCTGTTGAGGGTGGTGGAGGTGGAGCCTATCCCAGCAGCCTTCCCCCTGGACAGGTCACCAGTCCATGGCAGGGCCAACACATAGAGACAGACAACCATTGGCTCTCCCAGCCACGCCTACGGTCAATTTAGAGTCTGGATTAACCTGGTCCCTCTTGATGTCTTTGGACTGTGGAGGAAGCTGGAGTACCAGAGAGAACCCAGCAGGAACAGGGAGAACATGGAGACTCCACACAGAAAGACCCCGTGCTGCAGCCGGGGCTCCACCCACAACCTTCTTGCTGGGGGGCCACAGGGAGGACCACTGCTCCACCCACAACCTTCTTGCTGGGGGGCCACAGGGAGGACCACTGCTCCACCCACAACCTTCTTGCTGGGGGGCCACAGTGAGGACCACTGCCAACCGATGCCAGTTGTTTGTTGGTGTATTTCCTTATCATTTACTGAATTTCAACATGAATAGGCTATTTTTATATTAAATTACCTGCTCTTTTTTGAACATAAATACTGTACATTATTGCAGGAGAATTCCACTAAAGAGAAATGCATTGTGATACTACAAAAGTAGAAAAAAGTAGACCCACCTATCGTGCACGTGTTTATGTAAAGGTTGATTAACCACCCACAGTTAATGAGACGTGTTGGGCTCATTAATATGGACACTTCTGCTCATCCTAGAGATATCAAATCTGTGTTTTATGCACATCAGGCTCTGGTTCAAGCCCCCTTGTGTCTGGCACAACAGAGCACAGTTGAACTCATCAAAGTCTCAATGATACACTCTTTCTGAAGTTTTGTTTGAATTTTAGGTTTTATTGAAGCACCAGTGACAACTTGTCCCATTACAGCTTCAGAAAAACAACACAAATCTGAATATGCACAAAAACCTCAGGATTCAGAAGTATTGGTTTTACAGAGAAGCAGTTTGCAGTATTTCTCTCATTCAGAGGTCCTGTACTTGGTTTGGACTTCCAACAGGATTACATTCTAGCCCTAACAATAGCACCTGCTGGCATTCACAGATTCAACCAGTCAGGACATGCTGGCCTCTCCTGGATCAGACCATAGAACACTCAGTCAAAGCTCACCGTTACTCCCATGACTGGTTGCCAGACTACAAAGTGTCACCAGCTGTGGTGTCACACTGGCGCAGTCACATAAACAATCCAATAATATGATTACCGATGCAATCTGGACTCCAAATCAGCAGAGTTTATTTGTGGCAAAATACTCCTAAATCAAGTCAAGCCAGACAGAACCGAAGAAGAAAATTCATAGAAGTAAAATGCAAGGCAATTTTGTAAAATAAAATAAAAATTGTAAACAAATCCAATCAAATTATGATGCACTGAGAATGAAAATAACTGTGATATGTTAAATACTCATGACTGCACTAGTATTATACATACTCATAACTGTAAATATTTTACTGTCACAAATAATAACACGCAAGGATGAAGTTACAGTTTGCACTCATCTAACCAAGCCACGTCGTTAAGAAGAGGATGAGCGCTGTTTCCAGGTACCGATGAAAGTACACACTCAGGAAGAGTTCTTTAAGGTGAGAGGGTTGTGACGAGACCTTTTCAGGTGGAATGTTGGAATCAGAGAGGAGAATGATGATAATAAAAAAGGAATCCATGTTGAGCAGGAGGTGAAGATAACATGGTGAGACCCTCCTGCAGTGGGATCACAGCTCCTGGGAGCAGCGCTCAGCAGTACCTGGCAGTGCTCAGTAGTGCTCAGTAGTACTCAGTAGTACTCAGTAGTGCTCAGTAGTACTCAGTAGTCACTGACACATTTATTTCTTCTTGTAATCAGGAAGGAATTTCTTCCATTTCATATTCTGCAAAACAAAAGATGAGAAAAGCCTTTAGGTCAAATATATTCAGCTCTCAGTTTAGCATCCAGGTCTCAGATGGTCAGACATACATTTTTGCCCCACGTGGACTTGGACTGCTTGGTCTTCATGTCATCCAGAGACTCATACGTGTTTCCATGGACGACATCTGCATCTCCGGGAATCTGCTCATAAGTGTCACAAGGCAGATGGGCAGGTGCTTGCCTCTGGGGAACCTCAGCATACATGGCATCTCTGTGCGGTGCAGAACTCCCACCAGCCCCCTCAGAGGTCTGATACAACGGGTTGAACTGGGACAGCTCATCCCTCAACTGCTCTGGTCTGGAGTTGCTCAGCCTGGAAGTGTCTCTGGGGTCGTGGAGCGAGTAGGTGTGGCAGGTGACCCTCTTCACTAGAGCAGATGAATATGTTGAGGCCATGAAGGAGGGACAACTCAGCTGATTTGAATATTCTTCCTCCTCCTTCTCCTCCTCCTCTGAGTTGGGGTCATCCAGTCTCGGTAGGGACTTGCTTCTGCTGTCCACTGGTATCAGCTGAGAGGGAGGGACTCCTGCTGGAGCCCCAGGACACGGGTCAGAGGTGGAGGAGGAGCTTTTGTTGGACATCAGTGCTGTTTTTGTGTTTCCTCTGAGCCTCTCTGCTCTGTTGGGCTCCATCCGAGGTTCACCTGGATGGGATGACCTGTCAGGCAGGTACCCGCTCAGAGAGAAGCCCAATGGAAGGCCTCTTTTTGGTACTGGAGGTACAGCCTGAAAGACATAAGACCGAATGACAAAACAAGCCCACCACAAGATCCATTAGGAGTCACTTCCTGAACCTTTCCATGATAGCACACAATCTTCCTCTGCAGAGGAGGTTTGCCCAGCTGTCAGGGGAGTGCAGACACCAAAGACGTAGCAGCAGTGTGAAGACAATCAGTCACACACAAGGTGATGCTCGGAGAGAACTTGAGGTTTGTGCCACCAACATTTGAGTCTAAGGATTGCATTTGACACATAGTTGTTTCAGCTGCACACAGAGGACAACAATGCAACCACTGAGCCTCATTCACATCAAGTTCTTATGCAAAAAATATTTATACTCTATACTACACATTATAGGATTATTCAGCTCTAAATTTAGGGACCTCTCGTAACATTTAAATCCTTAGCAAACCTGGGTAATTATTAGTTACCAGAGGTACGCAGTAGATGTCAGCGACATACAAACTCTACTGTAAACTTTCTACTGTGGTGGAATTTCTCCGTCAATGTAAATGTATTAAGAAATGTAAAATAAAAATGATAATATTCGCTTTCTCAGTCAAGTCTTCAAGTGTAATCCTAATCTGCCTCCTACCTGAGAGAGAGACATGGCGTCTGCAGACACAGTCCCAGTCAGCCTCCTGTTTTTGGATTTCGGGGGCAGTGCAGGTGGCTGCAGTGTTAGAGGGTCTGCTTGATTATTGCCAGGAACATTGTCTTGATGGTCCCACCGGCTGCGCAGAGCTTGGACACTCACTCCTGATTTCGCTTTAGTGTTGTAATTCACCACATCGTACAGCTCACCTGTGTTTACCTGAGAACAGCAACCACCCCAAGAAGTGAGACTCAGCAATGATGCAGCTCAGATTAAGAAGTGGTATACATGGTATCCATGGTATATGTGGCATTCAAGGTGTAGCACTTTGTCGTACTCACTAAGGCTTTCCCTCAAGCCTAAATTCTTGCTTGTGTTGTACATCACTTTGGACAAAAGCGTCTACCAAATAAAATTGTAGAAGTGTAGAATTGTATGTGTCATACATGTTGTACTTGATATATTGTGGTACACGTGGTATATGTGGTATACGTAGTGTACGTGCTATATGTGGTATACATGGTGTATGTGATATACATGGTGTACATAGTGTATGTGGTTAAGTGGTGTACATGCTGTACGTGATATACGTTGTGTAAATGGTGTATGTGATATAGGTAGTGTACGTGGTATATGTGATATACATGGTGTATGTGTTGTCTGTGATATACATGGTGTAT
This sequence comes from Aulostomus chinensis, assembly GCF_037954235.1. NCBI lineage: Eukaryota > Metazoa > Chordata > Actinopteri > Syngnathiformes > Aulostomidae > Aulostomus > Aulostomus chinensis. The sequence continues at coordinate 5,121,054 of NC_141321.1, forward strand.
GAGCAATACATGGTGATTGTGATATACGTGGTGTATGTGATGTAAGTGGTGTACATGGTGTATGTGATATATGTTGTGTATGCGTTTTATATGATATATGTGGTGTACATGATATACGTGCACAATTTGTATGTAATTTAAGTGGTGTATGTGATATACATGGTGTATGTCACATACACAGTGTATGTGATGTATGTGGTGTATGTGATTTAAGTGGTGTAGGTGGTGTACATGATGTATGTGATGAAAGTGGTGTTGGTGATGTCCGTGGTGTAGGTGATGAAAGTGGTGTATTTGATGTAAGTGGTGTACATGGTGTATGTGATGTAAGTGGTGTACATGGTGTATGTGGTCTAGGTGATGTACGTGGTGTATGTGATGTAAGTGGTGTATGTGATATAAGTGGTGTAGGTGGTGTACATGGTGTATGTGATGAAAGTGGTGTAGGTGGTGTACAAGGTGTATGTGATGTACGTGGTGTATGTGATGTAAGTGGTGTAGGTGGTGTACGTGGTGTATGTGATGTAAGTGGTGTACGTGATGTAAGTGGTGTAGGTGGTGTACATGGTGTATGTGATGTAAGTGGTGTAGGTGGTGTACATGGTGTACGTGATGTAAGTGGTGTAGGTGGTGTTCATGGTGTATGTGATGAAAGTGGTGTAGGTGGTGTACTTGGTGTACGTGATGAAAGTGGTGTAGGTGGTGTTCATGGTGTATGTGATGAAAGTGGTGTAGGTGGTGTTCATGGTGTATGTGATGAAAGTGGTGTAGGTGGTGTTCATGGTGTATGTGATGAAAGTGGTGTAGGTGGTGTACCAAATGTTGCCTTAATGTTTTCATGTGTGTCTGTTTTAGTCAGGGGGAATTTTAATCTGCTGTCAACCGTCACAAACTTGCAGTCATGAAAATTACAAGCGTCCAACAAGCAAAGAAAGCTGAAGTCTTAACAGCGGGGAGGATGGACCAGTGGCCCTTCGACAGATTAAAACCAGAGCATCGCATCTACACTTGGACATGTGGAAACTTAAACAAACCAAAACTAATTTGAAAGGGTTTCTAGTATTTGTATTGACTCCCAAGCTCAGTGAGAGTGTAGTCACCACACAGCTACTTTGGGCTAAATGCTCACCGTCGATGAACTGGCCCAGTACTGATTGTTACCCGTCAGGTGTCCTGCCCTCCTTACCTCATGGCAGCTGGAGGTCAGGAATTCTCCGAAGGGCTGGATGGGGCTGACCCTGTAATGCTCTATCAGCTCTGCCAGACTGTGGTAAGTCTGGCAGTCTCCCGATATGACAAACAGGCCATCTTGGTTCTGGGTAATAACAAAATGGCGGCACCTGTCAAGACCCCTGTGGAGGAAATTGACAGATAGTGAGATTAATCAGGAAGCAAGACAAAATAGAGGTGATTTGTCTCACCTGTAGGACAGGATGTAGCCGATGGCTTTATCGCTGAGGCGAATGAGAAAACAGCCCAGAGCTTTATCTCTCAGGAGATCTTCTGCATCCCTGAGGCACAACACGGCAGAACCAGTTCAGGCAAATGAGATTTAAAAATAACACGGCAGCATTGTGAAGCCGGCGTCCTTCTGCGTTCATTTCGGTTGACAGTCACTGATCATTCCTCTGGGGTCGTCGATGAACAGACCACTCCAACCTCCCCAAACACTTTGACCAATAGAAACAACAAAGTTGGACTTAGGTCGCGTTCACACCAGCCTTGTTTAGTCCGCTTGAACTGAACCAGCCTGGTAGGGGTGGTCTGGGACCGCTATCAAGTCAGTTTACTTCTGGTGTGAACGCCATCCGCACCAATCACAGGAAGTGCGCCGTTTTACACGTCATATTCTGTTTGTATGATGAGCCAACCTTGTGATTTTAACATGTATGTGATGGTGAGCTTTTTATTGTCCACTTACCTCACTGGTGGCGCTTGTATGGCAAAGGAAAAACATGGAGGGAGGCTCTCATTGTTGCCTGTTGTCTCCCGTGATACGACCGCCGACTGCAGACCAGCGTGCATTAATACGTTATTAATACACTATTTAATCGCCGCAGTCGTCCCAGCAGTTCACGTGCGCGGTCCGTTAAAGTCTGCTGATCACCATGTGTCACCAGATCAGCACCAACATGAGACTGAGCAGACGATGCTCATAAAAACTGCGAGGGATTTGTCGTCTTAACTGTGTAAGCAATCACCGAACGGCTTTGCTGCCACGCGACATTTTTTGGACCGTTTGAGTTTGGCTTTTGTGAACACGAACCGAACCAGCTGAGAAACTGCAACTCTGTACCATCCTCACTTCAGTTTGAATCAGAAAACGGACCCTTTGGAGTGAACATGACCTCAAGCTCAAATCAAAGCATCAGCTGGTTGCTGGGCTGGATGAAGAGGCTGTGGATCATACTGGATGGTGCTCATGAGAGCTTGTTTTGGACAGTTTTGCTGTTGTTAGCTGTCAGTCATCATTAGCTTCATTAGCTAATATACGTGTCTGGCTCTTTCCGCATTCTGGAGTCACAAAGTGATGCAGGAGGAGAAAAAAAAACTCCTTTAGTTCAAGACAACTGAGTTCTCACAATGCAAAATACAATCTTTGTGTGAAGTATCACGATAAGAGCCAAGCAATTCCAGGGGAACTCTGGTGTCTCTTCCTCCCGAGCGCAGCTCCTGCAGTACCAACACATTTGTGTTACTTACCTTCTTGTGGTGAAGCCTTGAAACCAGTCAGGGAATTTTCCATTGTGCAGGATGAGCGGCGCCTGCGTTCCAGTGAACCACCTCAGCACCAGCTCCTTCAGACCTCCCTCTGATGCCTCCAGGTGCAGGTCGACACCTGACCTGCTCTCCATCCTCACACATTAGCCAGAAGCTAACAGAGAACAGGTACTGCATGCTCTCGGCTCAGCTCCCCTCTCAACAGGAAGACCAGGTGCCTCATTTGACTATTTCCACAGGGCGTCTGAACACTGACATTGTTTCAGCGCCACCTCTCAGTCGGGGACCTGCTTTATTTTACTATCTGTGTTCCATGTTCTACATTCTACCTGTGATGCGCTGTCTTTTTTCCACTTGGTTTGTACACACCTGACCTTTGACGTGTCAGCTCTTCCACTACTCAACTGGGAGAAAACAGAGGAGCTGATATGGACAGTGTGAGTCACCTGTGGACTGGATATGTCTTCATGGGTTGATCTTAATTTGGCTCCCAATCAAGGAAGGAAATCTGCTGTGGCCAGCAAATATTTAGCGTGGGAAGAAGATCTATTTTGCATCCATTTGTACTGCATGTGAGGAATCAGAGTACTGCGTATTAACTCAGCGAGGCTGACTGACGTGATGTGGAGAAAAATGAAGTTTATTCACAATTAAAACACAGACATGGAAAGGCAAGAGAAATAGAGACCCTTGTGCCTGTGGCTGATCTCATGGGGGGGGGGGGGGGGGTGCTGAGGGGGCTGCTCTAACAGTTTTGGTCAAGAGTAAATTTTTGGTTCTCAGCTGAACTCAAGTCCTCCTTCAGTGCTGTGCGTCCTGTATGAGGTTGCAGTGTCTGTGACGTCATGTGGCAGACAAAAGGTCCTCAATGGTTTGGATGTCCTGAATGTTATTAATCAAAGTTGTGAGAGCAGCAAAGGCGTCATGTCGGCGTTGAGAGAGGCAGCCAGGCCCGCACTGGCACCACGTGACTCCACATTCACGCAATTGTGTTAAAAAAGCTACTCATTTAAGAACAGCAACCAGGAGTTAACGATCAGGTGTTTGCTTGTCCTCGACTTGACGGACCCTACAACAGGTGTCACGCTCTCGCGCGAGGTGAACACGTGGTCAGGTCGGGAGGGAGAGCGCGTGCACTGCAGGGACCACAGCGGGCTCTCATGAGCGCCAAACTCCATTTAGGAAAGTACAAATACGTTTGTGATTCTGCAACACCAGCACATGTCTGATTCACCGTCGGAGAAATCTCGTGGGACGGCTCGGGACTTTAATTCGGCCCAAGACTAACAGACCTGGCCGTTTTTATTTCATCACGATTAAGTTTTCCATGTACACCATGAAATATTTGGGCAATGAGACAAACGTGAAAATAAGAGATTCATTTAATTCAAACGAACTGCGCCGGTCTAAGACGCAACCGTGAACGGTGACGTTTGATACGCCTGCGGCTTCCAGCAGCACAACTTTAACTTTGCACTTTTTCCACACTGGCGCGTGGTCTGTGCGTGCGTGTGTGTGTGTGTGTGTGTGTTGGGGGGGGGGGGGCATGTGAAAGTCCTCGTGTCCGTCAGAAGACCTGGTCCTCTTGATCGAAAGTCCAAGACGAGACGCGTTTTTCTCCAGTAGTCGTCATTTATCCGCCTTTAAGAGCGTCGGGTTGGACGCCAGCGGACGGCGGTTTCAAACTACCAGTTTTCTTTTTAGTCTCCGTCTTATTTGGTTTCGTTATGTTCGAATTCCGCTATTAAAACGTTCTGGACGTTTCTTTTTACCAGATGGTTGTTCAACTGAGGACTAAAGTAACAAATTAAGAGTGAGGAAGCTTGAAACTCCATCCTGACCACCGGCAAAGGCGAGGACTGCGGACATGAACGTTTTCAAGCAACAAAAAGTTGAAGATTTCTATGAAATTGGAGAAGAGTTGGGAAGGTCGGTGTCCACACACGCATGAGTCGGAAGATGCACCTCTCCAGGCTGACTAGTAACACAGCTCCGTCTGGGTCGGGCTCCAGCTGACGGAGTGAATAATGGACGGGCTTCCTGGTGGAGATGAAGTCTTGTTTGCTTTCAGTACATTTATTGTAGAGAATATGCTCATGTAAAATGACTCATTATTATTTTGGCATAAAATTCAGGATAAATACAGAAAAGACAAAAGGGAATCATTTTAAGAAAGATCCATTTATATTCCCTCAGGTCACGTGTAGTTCCATTGTCGCACCTCAGGAACTCAGCTGTCATCACATGGCTGCAAAAAGCTCTAATTTCCTACTGATTGATGTGACTGACATCACTCGCTGTCCAGTCTATAAAATGTCAGGAATCATTCCTTTGTGAATAGACCAAGAAAAAAAGATCCCATTTAAGTCATGAATACGAGGCTTTTTGTTTTGCTCTCAAATGACTGAAACAGGTTGCATTTCATTTGTTGCATGTTAAGGACTTTGCTGCTCGCAACTTTCCTGCTTTTTTCTTTCGGAAAACCAAACCCTGACGTCAGCATTGGTCTGATCAGCTGTTGTCAGTCAGGCTGTGCAGCTTGAGAGCTGCAGCCTGCACAGAGGAGCTGCTGCTGGGCTTGGCTCGTTTGGATGTTCTACTCAACCATTAGCTTTCAGATTTAGAATGCCTCTCATGCACCAACAGTGTCAGATGACAACACATCCATATGAATCACAGCACGAAATAGAAAACAGCAAACTAATCCAGCGTGAGTCTGAGGCCGGCAGCCGTGTTCCAGTGTCAGGTGGAGACAACTGTTGCGCATGGCGGTCTAACTTTAGCCGTGGCTATATCTGCTCTCAGACTGGCTGCACAGGAGGAAGTACAGTGTTACCTTACAAGCACAGTCTCATGAAGAGACTCTTACATGTTCAGTGGGAAGTCATGAAGAGTTCACTGGTTCCATGAACACTGTAAACACTTGAACCATAAAATTACCTCTACGCGATGAGCTACAATTGCAAGACAAGTTAGTGCACTTGTCATGTGCGCACATTAGAAGACAGTGAACAAGTAGCCCACTGGTGTCCTTCATGGCACTGTGGCAGGGGTGCATGTGAAGTTTACCTTCTTTACTGATGATTGCCTCATTCGCTGAGCTGAACTCCCTGTGAGAGGCCAACAGAGCCGTCTCGAGTAAGTGCATGCTAATGTCTGGTCAGAAAGGTCACACGATTCAGTGTCAGTGCTGCTGGCGTCGAGCAGGAAAAGGAGAACCCACACAGAGGGTTCATTCTTGATGCAGAGTTTAGCTGGGACGCACAAGTCGACTCAGCGTTAGCAGAGCTCGACACTCCTCACATCTTTGTCCCAAAGCACGTCAGGCCGTTACGGCTCTTTGGAGATGTACCAAGGAGTGAGGGCTTCTAATCTGATCTTGACTTAAACTTGGACATAGTTGGGTTTATCTTTCTTATGACTTATTTACTTTCCCAATTCTACACATGCTTGACAGCCATGGCTAATTCTAATGCTAATTCATTAGCCTGTTGGAACACATGGATGTTTGACTGGATGTGGATTATCTTGACCTTTGACAATATACCAAGACCACTGACGACCAATGGAATAACTTTCCAACTTTCCAGCCTTGTTCGTCCATCTGTCCATCCATCTTTCCAATTTCTATACTGCTTATTTGTTAAGGTTCGGGGGGGGGGGTGGAGCCTATCCCATCGGGCTGGCATCGGGTGAGAGGTGGAGTTCATCCTAGATGGGTCACCAGTCCGTTGTTGCAGGGCCATCAGGAGCAATCAGGGGTTCAGTATCTTGCTCAAGGACACTTGGACACAGCCACTGGGGGAGGTGGGGATTGAACCAGCGACCCTTCGGTTGCTAGACGGCCCCTCTACCCCTGAGCCATGATGCCCCTAACCTTTTTAGTAAGTAGCATAATTAGCATAGTCACCTTTAGTCCTTGTCTTTCGCAGCCCCGTCCTCATGTTCTCAGCCCGTTTCTTACTGTGTCATTGGAAGCTTGTACTTCAGGAGACTTTCTAAAGTCAGTCTCTGTCGTCCGGCGTGTGACCCGGAAGTGTGTGCCTCGCAGTGCATCTGAGTCGATGCTACGCAGTTTCTCAGTCCAGTCCAGCTTTTGTTTAATTTTGCTGTGAACACTGGGACTCAGGTCCAGGCCTGCCTGCTCCTGTCTCAGGGTCTGGACGCACCTGCTTCCATTCACACCATCTGACATATGTAGCATTTCTAATATCTTTGTAAGCAGTAATACGTGTGTGTGTGTGTGTGTGTGTGTGTGTGTGTGTGTGTGTGGGAGGGAGGGGGGACCTGAAGGCTGACCAGTACTCCAACATATTCAGTTCAGACTGTTTCAGATTCTTCGTATCGTTTCTCATAAAACGTTCTCTCATCCATCCTGACCTGCTTCACTAGGACTGTTTTCACCTCTTGTGTTTCAGTGGACAGTTTGCTATCGTAAAACAATGCAGAGAGAAAAGTACAGGCCTGGAATTTGCTGCCAAGTTCATCAAGAAGCGCCAGAGCCTGGCCAGCTCTCGGGGAGTGCGCTTGGAGGAGATCGAGAGGGAGGTGGACATCCTGCGACAGATACAGCACCCCAATATTGTCACGCTGCGAGACGTCTACGAGAACCGCACTGATGTGGTTCTCATCCTGGAGCTGTGAGTGCTCGTCCTGTCTGAGACCGTATGTGTAGTCTGCTCTTGTGGTGCACGAAGGATGATGGTCCCTCCCTGGCACACAGCGCTTACTGCATTTACTAGATCAACGATTAGCAAAGCAGTTTCTGAAAGATGCAGAGAAAATGGCAGCGCTTGGACTGCTGAGTTGTGTAGAGTCTGAAGCTGGAGCCTTGTCAAATCACCAAATGTTGTTTTAGAACGCAGTGCCGCAGCTCTGTGTCTGTAGCCCGTCAGGAAACAGCATGCCAGTCCTCACCACGGCAGGCGTGTGGGCAGTGCACAGGGAGGAGCTGCTCATCTTTGACGCTAAGATTGTACCTTGACTAAAACAAAGAAAGTGATATTGTGTGACCAAGAGGTGAGTGAAACTGTGAGTGCTGGTCTGTCCTCAGCTTCTAGCGCTCAGCATAAATTGGCGTGGGCGCCCTGTGTGCACCGCTGCAGTCGTGAAGGAAGGCACCAGGTCCATGAGAGCTCATTATGGTGAACCTCCGCCAGCACTCGTGATCACCAACAAAAACAGAAATACAGATAAACTAAATCAAACAATAAAGACCACACGAGTCACTGCAAACAACCAGTCAGCTGCTGCTGTGTCACATGAGGCTCGTGGGTAAACGAGGGTAGAACCGAGTTGAATGGTGACGTGACCCCGTTGTGACAACACCGGGCAGTCAGCATCAGTCTCAGTTAGCTTCAAGCTAATTGGAGGTGGCTGGTTCTTCCTACATTCTGGAGTCCGAGAAGTAACAAGAGGGAGGAAAAATGTGTGAGCTCAAGACACCTGTTTGTCTGTACGTGAAAGGAAAAATACGCTTCGGCTGATGGATCACTTTAATAAAGATGACGTATGCTGACTTTTTGGAAAATGACTACAAAATTATGCACAAGACAGACAGTGGTTCATGAAGTAGAAATAAATTGGTGCGGAAACGCGCTTCAGTCCTTCAATGTCGATCGTTCAACAGATTGCTTTACCACACAGTCGCGGTGAAAGGTTTCTGTATTCAGCAACACTCTGATTAGCTTCTAATTACTTCTTAAGTGATGAGGAGGAATGCATCATTTTATTGTCATGCTCGCAAAATGCAAGCACAGGCTCCAGTCTGTGTAAATGTCCTGCATGAGCTGATGTGGCAGTGACAGACAACAAAGGTGGGATGGGAGAGAACCTTCATGTGGTGGGACTCTTGACCTCAGGGAGCCCTGATCTGAAGTAGCAGCTCGTCACAAGCTCACCTTATAGACTGCTGTCACATGTGAAATCAGGTTTACCAGAGACCACGAGGAGAACAAGTCATCTTTCATTCTGAAGTGCTGTAAGCGCGGCAGACATGATACATGATGAGATGCCTCTGACTTTTAATAGGTGCTCTCCTCCCTTTTATTCTGAGGGTCAGATGTTTTATCACTTTCGCAATATTCCCAACATGTTGATCTGTCAGTTGGGTCAAAAAGACATGAACCTAACAGGCCATCACACTGGCAACTACGTCCACAAAGGTTCCCTCCCATCCATTTAAGTCCTGGTAAACTGCAATGCTCCTTGATGATTGTTCACTCTACCAGGGAGCCCCAACAAAACACGGCCATCATTCAATACACAGTGCAAAAGTTTTTTGCTGTTTGTGAAGAAACTTGTCAGACGTGGAGGTGATGTTGGCGTGATATGAATACACGAGGACCCATCCTGAGGGATCCGATCCCAAGCCTTGCTACCAGGTGTGAACGCACTCAGAGCGCCATGAACGAAGACCTCCTCACCGAAACCACATTCGGAGGTGGTCTGTACTGTGTATGCTAACACGCCCAGACCCCCATCTGAGGACCACCTCGTCAGCTGGTCTGCTTTGTTTCAGCAGAAATGCAAGCACTGAACTGCTAATTGCAGAGGATTGTTACATCATTCAACATGTGACCATGGAAAAAGCTCACTCAGATCAATGATTGCTGCTGCAGCAAACACCTTTGGCAGCTTGATTTGGTAGAAACAAGCATTGTTGCGTTTCCCTCTCTTCTTACAGTTTCCAAGTAAAAAACATTAGAAAAGTCCCACCTGCCACCTGTGCGCTTTATTATCAGAGCGCAGTTCTTGTTTATTCAGAATCAAATGCAATAGTTACTTGTACAGTGGCAGCGCTACAGTCATCGTCTCTGCTTCCAGGGTTTCTGGAGGTGAGCTGTTTGATTTCCTGGCCCAGAAAGAGTCTCTGAGTGAGGAAGAGGCCACCCAGTTCATCAAGCAAATCCTGGAGGGGGTGAACTACCTGCACTCCAGAAAAATAGCCCACTTTGATCTCAAGGTTTGTTTTGACTGCTGGTGCCACTCACTCTGTGTCGCCCACGTTTTCTAGGAGACATTTTTCCGCCGCAGCAAAGTCCAAGAGCCCCACTGAGGTCAGTCGCTTTAGCTGTGACCTTGCCTGCCTTTCGTGCGTGTGGTCACTGCTGTGAACGCCGCTCCTCCTGACTCCTGACACACCACCATCATCGTGTTCTTCACAGCACTCGCAGCAATTTCTCAGTGGTCAAGAGTCCTCAGCTCATTCCTGTTCCTGGGAGTCAATGTCGCATGTCTTCTTCAAGCGTCTTCACATTTGTCTTCTGCTTCTTTCTTTAAACATTTTGACAAGTGACAAGCAACCTTTACACGCAGAAGTAGAGCTCTGCTGGTTTTCTGGCTACTTGTGGCCACAGGTACCGAACTCCCCCCTCTCAACCATACTCCCCCAGCCGGGCCAGGGTCCGAGAGCAGAACTTGTCACTCATCCTGATAGCAGCGTAGTGGTTGTCCAGGCATGGATGTACTGGACTGCTTGGATGAACATGAGGGGTTAATTCTCGTTAGAGTAGGTGAGAAGTAATGTAACCAATTGTTAACATCGCTGCTGTTTTTTTGTATTTTCTGCAGCCAGAAAATATAATGCTCCTGGACAAAAATGCATCATTGCCAAGAATCAAGCTGATTGATTTTGGTCTCGCCCACAAGATTGAAGCTGGAGTTGAGTTCAAAAACATCTTTGGAACGCCGGAGTTTGTAGGTAAGTTCTTTTGGTCCTCCTCCTTGACTCAGGTGTTGTATTCCACAGGAGTGATGCAATTCTGGGGTTCTTTAACTGTGACCAATGTTGCTGTTTGAAGCGCCCGAGATAGTCAACTATGAGCCGCTGGGGTTGGAAGCAGACATGTGGAGCATTGGAGTCATCACCTACATCCTGTAAGAGAGCCAGGATAAACAGCGTCATGGTGGAAAAAGCCAACTGGATGACTCACTTTAATTCCCTCAACATTTTGCTCCAGGTTGAGTGGTGCGTCACCTTTCCTGGGGGAGACCAAGCAAGACACCCTGGGTAACATATCAGCCATAAACTATGAGTTCGATGAGGAGTTCTTCTGCCACACCAGTGAGCTGGCCAAGAAATTCATCAGCCAGTTGCTGGAGGAGGATAAAAAGTAAGAGCTGAATGAGTGGCACCTGTCCTCTGGACAGACTGTACACAGGAAGTGGTCAGAGCTTTCACACATGAACGACCCTTTACCTCACCCATAGCCATGCTTTTGAGCTCCTCCTCCCACACCAAGACCACTCAAAGCTCCTCCTTCATGAATTCAGTTTAAAATCACGGGTATTTATCAGCTCAGGTGCGGCTCGGTACGGATGTGAACAGTGACTTCCGGTCTCAGACCCACATGTGGCGAGCAGTCGGAGCTCCGCTGTAAAACAGTACAAACATGGATGCAGTTAAAGCGTGTCGGCTCTGCTTGTATCTTCAGCAGCGCGCTTTGCCACTAATTCCATCTTTCTGCATCCAGGCACCACTCTGACATTGCTCAGTAAGTGTGGAGTTTTAAATAAAAAGACCTGAAATACTGACCACTGGAACAGTGCTCCATCCCAACGTTCATACTACTAGCCTGAACGATGAAACTCCTACACTTCTTCGCGGTGCGTTGACTTCATTCGTGATCTAGAGTGTGACACCAGAAAAGCTACTCCTGGTCCAGTGGCAAGAGTGTACAAGGGTCAGTGCAGTGGGAAAGAGTGTTACTATGTTTGATGGAGGTGAAGCTAAAGCCAGTAGGGGACGACTTCACCAGTTGCAAAAAGAACTCTGATGGAAAAAAGTTTGTAAGGAAATAGCCCTCCCTCACTCTGTTGTTCATGAGGTCAATGATGGTCTCTTTTGGAGCAGCACACATGATAAAGCAGCTTCACCACAGGGGCTGAAACGTCAAAATCAAAGCTTCAAAACAGTCTGCAAAGCAGTGGTGATGTCACGCTGTCTAAGTCCACCTGAGTTAGACCGTCTCTGGTCTCATGTCAACTAGTGTATCCTTACAGGAGTCCTGTGAGCCTTCCAGTGTTGGTGACAGTCAGGCAACAACTTCTGCTTGTTTTTCTTACAGGAAAAGATTGACAATTGGAGAAGCTCTTAATCACCCGTGGATCACGGTAACTGAAAACATTTGGATAATTTATTTGACTGCACCTTCACTTTGTGCCCTGCTGTTCTACAGCCAGAATGATTAGTTTAGCACACATTCTGGAATAACCTCCTTAGTAAAGTGATATTTAGTATAAAGCCATGTGTAAAACCACGTCTGACTGCTGAGTGACGCCAACATTTGTTTTAGTTTTCAAATATCCCTGATAGTCCAGCCAAGGCACAGAGGAGTGTTGTTATTGATTGCATTTCAAAAGGGACTGGAAATTAGTCAGAACTCCGATGCATCCTTGCCACTGCAGAGTAACTCTCTCTTCTTTAAATCCTGAAGTCAAATGAGCACAAGGAGGAAAACAAAGCCCAAGAGCCTAAGAAGCGGGAGCGCCGCCAGCTCAAGACCAAGCGCCTGAGGGAGTACACAATCAAGTCTCACTCAAGCATGCCACCCAACAACACCTATGTAAACTTTGAGCGCTTTGCCCAGGTGGTGGAGGACATTGACCAGATGGAGAACTCCTTTATTAGCCTGGCAGCAGCCCATGACTCTCTGCAGGAGGATATTGACGCCATGGTCTCGATATACAATGAGAAGGAGGCCTGGTACAAGGAGGAGAGTGAAGCAGTGCGCCATGAGCTCTCCCAGATCCGTTATGAGTTCCGCAAGGTGGAGGCCTTGAAGAGGAGCCTGCAGGACGACATGCAGGCTTTCAGCTCCAGCCTCTGCGGCATCAGCAGCCGCTACCAAGAGAGACAGAACCACTTTGAGGCGCTGCGCCTGGAGCTGAGCAATGAGTTGAAATGGGTGCAGGAGGTGATGACTTCATTTCCCATGGATGGAGGTGGTGGAGGTTACTCCAGCTGCAACTTCTCCACTGTATTCAACAACGACGTGAATGAGGCTCTGAAAGAGCTGCTGAGCCGCTCCTGTGGAGGAGAGCTGCTGTCTGGGATCAACCTGGACCTCACTGAGCCTGGGCAACAAAGATGACAGCTTTGCTGCTGTCCAGTTTTCTAGAGGCGGTTGCACTTGTCGACGGGATGCATGTGACGCGTCAGGTGTGTCAACAGGTGCGTGCTTGTACCTGTGCAGCAGCTTCCTGCATGTGATCAGCTTCCTTTGATGACAGCTGTCAGTCACACACTCCCTACACGAGGAGCTCCGATGGCCACAGTGTAGACATTTGTGTACCTTTTTGCCACGCTGGTGTGTTGTTACTTAGAGTTAATAGGTGAGGGCCGTTCACCTCATTTACCCTGTTTATGCTCTTTAAAGGGGTAGTTCACCCAAGAATGGAACTTTAGCCATCATCGCCTCACCCTCGTATAGATGGAAGGTGGAGGGACGGACACAAAACAGTTTACAGAAAAAGGTGTTGCAGTAACCTCCCAAACAACTGGAGTGAACAGTGACAAAAATGGAAAATGCCATCACACTTTTCTCTCATTTTCCTGCAGTCGTCGTCGTCGTCGTCGTCATCATCATCATCATCATCATCATCATACACTTACATACAGACAACATCACATGGGACTTTTGTCTTCTGTCAGCGCGACACCTGAACAGAGCATCTCACCTCAACCCAGTCTGAACATGAACTGCATCACCCCAGATTTACAGGCTTTTGAAAATGAAACAACAGCTTCCAGCCTCGCTGGTCCAGCTGTGGACTCGTGGAGCTCACAAGGGTGGCCTCCATGGGGCCCGAGTGACAACGTAGTCTGGGACAGATGGGGGACTATGACCAGCTGGGCACAATCAAGACTTTGGACCAGGGGAGAAGCTAAACCCCTTGCTGCTTTTGTGAATTCACATAAATGTATGGTCATCCAATTAAAGAAGTGAACCCGCCTCTGTCTCTTGGGTCTACTTTAACAATATTCAGCTTTTGGGAATTTCACACTGCACCTCAAAGTCTCACCACTGGTTTCTTCACTCAGGGGAATGACTCAGCATGCAAAACATGATCAGGACATGAAAATGGATTCATTCACCATGTGAGAACCAGTTCATGTGAAAGTCAAGCATTTCATCTGCTCACTGAGGCTGAGTGAGTAACTGCAGCACACTTACAACTAAAGATCACAACACGGCTTTTCCTCCAGTAAAACCAGACACAACACGTACTGTGTCGTTGAAATGTCATTGGTCTGTTTTCCAAAACTGGCATCCTGCAGCGTCACTCTGCCACCTGATCACATGACGAGAACAACAATCACTAGAACAAACAGAGATAATGAGGATTCCTGGATGTCTAAAGAATGTTCACGTCAAGAAAAGAAAATTGAACATTGATATCGATTTACTGTGGGATGTCTTTAATTTACTTTTCCTGGAGTATATTTGGGGGAAGGCGTGGCTCAGAGGTAGAGCGGCCGTCTCGCAACTGACGGGTTCGTGGTTCGATCCCCACTTCCCCTGGTGACCATGTCCTTGAGCAAGATACTGAACCCCTAACTGCTCCTGATGGCCCTGAGATGGACTGGTGACCCATCCAGGGTGAAGCCCGCCTGTCACACAATGTCAGCTGGGATAGGCCCCCCCCCCCCCCACACACACACCCCGTAAAGGATAAGCGGTGTAGAAAATGGATGGATGGAATATATCAGATCGTAGTATTGGTATACTAAGTTGAATACTGTATAGTTTAGTTAGTTTTAGAAATGTACCACTTGAACTGTGTTGTATCTCTCTCTCTCTCGCTGAACGTCTGTAAACACGCTTCTAGGAATGAAGGCGCACTGACAGTCACGTGGTTACCATGGCATCGAAATAAAGTGAACCCCACGATCTGCAAAGATACAGCGGCAGGGTCGAGAGTCACCTGATGGTCTGACATGTCCTGCCGCTGGTGGCCAAATGAATTAATGCTGCTGAATGGAAAGAAGCGGCACGATTAAACTTTTCACCCATGACACGGAGACACTTCAGTTACAGAGGAATAATGGCGTTATCACTGTTGTTACTGCGTGCCTTCCTGCCGCGGCTGATCTCAGTGTTTGGGACCTCTTTGTCTTCGTGGGCGTGAATAACAGCGTTGCCTGGATGGTGAACACGCAGCGTACAGAGGGCAGCACGTCGGACAGTAATCGGTCACACGCAGGCATTCAGAAAGACAGATGAGAGGAGCAGATAGGAGGCGAGACCGCGGCCAGGGAGGCGGGTAGGCGTCCACGTCACAGCCTGGGTTGGGAGTGAGCGGCAGACGGCTGTCGAACTCACTGCAGTAGGGGAGAGGCGTGCGGATGCATGGACATCCAGGCACGGCTATGCCTCATTTCACAGTAACATTGCCACAGCAGACGGTACTGACTGGCCCGAACGTGTTTGTGTCATGAAGCTGCACGATCAAGTTCCCGCTTGACTGCAGCGACGGAGGGGAGGAGGATCTGACAGTTTCTGGTGAGCGAGCTTCTCTTCCAGCTAGCGTTTTAGCCAGCAAGCTAACCAGCTATGAGACAACAGAAACCCAAACCATTACTGTCAAAAATAGCCTCGTGTTGGAAGGAGTTGGGCTTCTTGCAGAAGGAACAGATACTCCCACTTATATCCTAACGTATGGTGTTTTTTTTAGCCCCTGGCCCTACCTGCACCGGAGGGTGTTGTCTAACGTTCCCCTCTGTTCTGTTAGGGGTCCCTGCCTTGCTAGCCAAGTGACGTGAGGAACATGTAGCTCAGGTTAGCTAACGTAAACATTAGCAGTGCTTGACAGTCTCCCTGGATGATTGCAAAACATACTTCCAAATTGTACATCTTTGACTATTAATGTGTTGTTTGGCCAGAAAAACTGAGTAAACAAGTTAACGTCGGGTCTCAACGCTGGTTGTTAGTCAGTCTGGTGACGCTGCCAGAGATTTGGAAGCTGATAGCCGTCGGTGATTATCAACACGGCTCGTCTGTCCTGACACAGCAAGCAGGTGGACAACCCACTCAGCCCTGAGAAAGCCGTGTCATGGTACTCTCTATGCTACGGTAGCTAACGTTATAGGCTAGCTGTGTGCTAACAGCCACCGTTAGAAACCAAACCCGTGTTAGCACTAGCATGGGCCACTGTGCCGTTGTCTACGAGGACGACTAGCCGGGTGTCAGACATTGTAATCACAGCGCTCTGTTACCTCAACAACGACAGGGTTACCTGTGCCTGTAACCTTATCGATGAGACTGTCAACACAGTGAGTCACTCACCTCCACGATGAACTGGAGGGAAATTCCAGGCTCGAACTGAATGTTCAAAAGTCACTACTGAGGGTGTTGACCTGCAAAATCGGGCGCTGAAGGATTGGAACACGTAATCTACTGAAATGCAGTGATTAGTTGAAAAAATAATGTGAGACTTCCGTGTGTGTTGAAACAGACCGTGACAAACTACAGGAAAAAAACACAGGAATAAATGAGTGTGGAACAGGATGACTATCACCCATCATGGGGCACCGGAGACCCCTGGATGATTGGATGGGTATGAGAACGATGGGAATGAGATGCTATGAGGCATCTGCGATCTCCAGATTCCAATTTGTGCAGCTGTTGGAGATCTCGGACCGATGTGTGGGACGTCACTCCCCACCACCGTCATCAAAACCTCAAACGAGGGCATCGTTCTGGAAGAGTGGTGCTGATGTCACGATGCAAACTACCCTGAACTCAGCTCACGCTGGAGTGAAACCTACCTGGGCAGATGGCGCGCAGTCCCTCCTCGTTCTTTGCTGTCACGTTTGTAGTTTGTCACCATCTGTATTCTGATCGTTGATCAAGGGGCCCCTGCTCCTCCTCAGATTGTTGAGTTTGCTTCACGTATTGACTGTGCAGGAATGTAAATTGAAGGGTATCTCAGGGCTCTGGAGGCTGTTTCACATGTTTTTGATGTTTCAAGCACTCTGAATTATTGAATTAATGGAGTCAGATTAAGCTGTGATGGAGATAATTGTTTGTGACAGCCTTGCTTTTATACAATGAGCTGTTATGGGACAACAGCTAAAGATTTGGTTCAAGTCTAAGGCGCTGCGTTTCACACAGGTTTTGTTTGTTCATGGAACCGAAACTGTTTGTCATGTCGGCTGCTATGATGGGAAGAAGCAGTGTGGTCGGCAATTTATCTAATGATGCATAAGCTATTTATAATTTGTAAACAATAACGTGTGGATGGAGCATTGAATATATGTGTGTATATATATATATATATGTATATATACATATATGTGTGTGTGTGTGTGTATATATACATATACGTGTGTGTGTGTGTATATATACATATATGTGTGTGTGTGTGTATATATACATATACACACACACACATATATATACACACCTATATATAGGTGTGTATATATATGTGTATAGATTGATTCAAATCTGTCTATCAGTATCACCGATGAACACCTCTCAAATGGAATCATTGAGAGTGAACATTGGAATCCTCATCTAGGCCATGTTTATTGTTTGTTACTGTTTTATCTACTGCAGTTGTGTCTGGTAAAATTTTCAAGTGAGTGAATAAAATATAGAAAATGTACTGCGACCAGGTATTTTCAAGGAGGACCCAATTAAATGTATCATGATAAATCACACGTTATGTCACTTATAAATTTGTTGATGAATAATTTATCAGGGGTAACATTTGGTCAGAGGATTACCTCATTTTGTGGGTCAAACTCCAAAGATATGGAGAATTCTCATTCTTCATCCCTCATCATGTGATTCTGACAGTTGATGTTCAGACTCAGCTGAAAACATTGGTTTTGAATTTGTTGGTGTCCATGTCGTGTGGCCCGGTGGAGGTGTTGCAGGTGAAGAAGGTTGTGGGTGGAGCCCCGGCTGCAGCACGGGGTCTTTCTGGGTGAGTCTCCATGTTCTCCCTGTTCCTGCTGGGTTCTCTCTGGTACTCCAGCTTCCTCCACAGTCCAAAGACATCAAGAGGGACCAGGTTAATCCAGACTCTAAATTGACCGTAGGCGTGGCTGGGAGAGCCAATGGTTGTCTGTCTCTATGTGTTGGC
Organism: Aulostomus chinensis; assembly: GCF_037954235.1. Lineage (NCBI taxonomy): Eukaryota > Metazoa > Chordata > Actinopteri > Syngnathiformes > Aulostomidae > Aulostomus > Aulostomus chinensis. The sequence continues at coordinate 5,138,871 of NC_141321.1, forward strand.
CCTGCCATGGACTGGTGACCTGTCCAGGGGGAAGGCTGCTGGGATAGGCTCCACCCCCACCACCCTCAACAGGAGAAGAGGGAGGACAGGGAGGGAGGGATGGCTGGGTGGATGGTTGGTTGGTTTCCAGGTCACAGTAGACTGCAGTAGATGTGTCCCGCTATGCTCCAGAACAGCTACGTTCAGTTCTCTGCAGGTGGACACTGATCAAGAATCGATTGTATTAAACTCGTTGAGGTGGAGGTTAAACACTGGTATCTACTGAAGGTTGTTGTCATTTTAATCCCTCAAAATCACAGGGGCATGAGAGTTGGTTGCTCCTCACAGGTTGACTTTAACATGTCTTATGATGTCTAATTTTTGCTAGGACTGATGGCTCCGGAGTGACATGCCATGGCTTTAATGATCCCCCCGGTGAAACTGAAATGGCTGGAGCACCTGAATAGCTCATGGATTACAGAGGACAGCGAGTCCATAGCCACGCGAGAGGGGGTTTCAGTGCTATACTCCAAGCTGCTGGCCAACAAAGAGGTTGTGCTGCTACCCCAGCAGGTGCTGTGTCTCAAGGGCCCCCAGCTGCCAGACTTTGAGCGCGAGTCCCTCTCCAGCGATGAGCAGGAGCACTACTTGGATGCTCTACTTGGCAGCCAGTTGGCCTTGGCCAAAATGGTCTGCTCTGACTCTCCCTTTGCTGCTGCCCTGCGTAAACGTGTGCTGGTGCTTCAGCGCATCTTCTACGCACTTTCCAACAAGTACCACGACAAAGGAAAAGTCAAGCAGCAGCACCACTCTCCAGAGAACACCTTGGGCTCAGCTGATCTGCACTCTGTCAGCGAGCGGCCGCGCTCCAGCACTGATGCGCTCATTGAGATGGGAGTTCGCACAGGACTCAGCCTTCTTTTTGCTCTGCTGCGGCAGAGCTGGATGATGCCTCCTCCACCCAGCCCTGGAGGAGGAAGTGGTCACAGCATAAACTTGTGTAATGATGTCATTCACACAGCCATTGATGTAGTAAGTTCCCTGCCACCCCTCTCTCTGGCCAATGAGAGCAAGATCCCACCGATGGGCCTGGACTGTCTGGCCCAGGTTACCACTTTCCTGAAGGGCGTAACCATGCCCAACTCTGGGGCAGACATCTTAGGGCGAAGGCTTGCCTCAGAGTTGCTGCTAGGGTTGGCATCCCAGCGAGGCTCCCTGCGCTACTTGCTGGAGTGGATTGAGATGGCGCTGGCTGCATCAGCTGTGGTCAGCACGATGGAGCAGAGTAAGGTGCTGCAGAGCCAAGAGGGCCTCATCGGCTACGATTGTTTCATGAACATCCTCATGCAGATGAGACGCTCTCTGGTAAGAAAACATGAATGACATTAATGAATGAAATGTTTTGTGGTTTCGTAAATGAAAGCAGATGGCAGCTTATGTTCCATCAGGTGATGACATCACGGTCACAGGAGCTGACGCCTTGTCAGCTCGCTCTAGAATATGAAGTTTTGACTGTCCAGAGTTCAGTTCAGCATCAGATGTATTGGCATTGTTGCTCCAGTAAATTCTTACCAACATTTGCGGAAATATATTGAGGCTTAAAATGAAAACGAAGTATGTTTTCTGTCTTGTCTGCGTCCAGATGTCATTGAAAGCTTTCTTATTTTTTTAACCACATTCTAAAAATGTATGTGACCGTAATCTGCACCAAAACATTCTGTCTCGTGGATGGAGTTCAGTGTGCTGCATCAGATCTTGATTACGTTTGATGCGACAGGGGAAATATAATGTTGCATTATTGGGGTCGAAGCCTTATCAGGTCCAAAGACTGATTTGAGTGTCTGGTTGTTTCAGGGTTCTTCAGCAGACCGCAGTCAGTGGAGAGAACCCACACGGAACTCTGATGGGCTCTGCTCTTTGTATGAAGCAGCACTCTGTCTTTTTGAGGAAGTAAGACATTTAACAAGTGTTTGTGTATTTATAATGTAAACAGGACCATGAATTACAGGATTAATCATAGCCTGAATCCATCTGTAGATCATGACACTAAATAGTCCTGCTACAAGTTCCTCCTGTGTTGAAAAAAAAACAAACTCAGAATTGCTCAAGTCACCTAGAAAGTGAATACCTTCCTTTAATGGTGTCCCTTCTCTTACAAAGGTATGTCGAATGGCGTCCGACTACTCCCGCACCTGCGTCAGTCCAGACAGCATACAGACTGGCGAGGCACCGGTGGTGTCTGAAACTTGTGAGGTTTACGTGTGGGGAAGTAACAGCAGCCATCAGCTGGTGGAGGGGACACAGGAGAAGATCCTGCAGCCCAAGTTGGCCCCCAGCTTTGCTGATGCACAGACAGTAAGAACTGTTGCTCTCATCCCAGAAAGTAGAGAAATTATCGTCAAAATCCGTCTCGCTTGTGTTTCTACAAACAGGTTGTTGACGTTCGGTGTGAACTTTTTTTTTCTTTAGGTATTAATTTATTCTCATCAGCATAAAAGTGGACTGTAGCACAGACATGGTAAAATAATGCGTTCAAATGACGCTGTCTCTCACACTGCAGGTCTAAGTTGAGAGACACACTGTATTTGTATTGCGTTCAGCAGCAGAAGGAGACTTCCTCCATCTGATGTGGAGGAAGCGACCACATCCTGACTTTTATTTTGTCCTCTGTTGACAGATTCATGTTACATGTTTTGAAGAATAAAGGGAATATCACAGAAATCCTTTAAATCAAACAAATAACGCCACTTTTGCACTCTCAAATATTTGGCTGGCGTTCATTCAGTAGGTGGACCGATGGGTCATATGTTAAGCTGTTTCATGACAAGGATGCAGCGTCTCATGATGGTGTTTTCAGTGGGATGAGTGAGTGTGAGGATACCTGTGGTCTGTCAGCTGCTCCCTCCAATCCCACAGATTGAGGCAGGTCAGTACTGCACTTTCGTGATCTCTTCTGATGGCTCCGTGCGAGCCTGCGGGAAAGGCAGCTATGGTCGCCTGGGCCTTGGGGACTCCAACAACCAGTCCACACTCAAGAAGCTGACCTTTGAGCCCCACCGTGCCATCAAGAAGGTGTCATCGTCCAAGGGCTCAGATGGCCACACGCTGGCCTTCACTACCGAGGGTGAAGTCTTCAGCTGGGGTGACGGTGATTATGGCAAACTGGGTCATGGGAACAGCTCCACACAGAAGTACCCTAAACTTATCCAGGGGCCACTGCAAGGAAAGGTAAGGTTTCAACCTTTTTCTGTTGAATTCAGTAGAGGAGATATTCTTGCTTTGACTGATTCTGAAACTGGTGGATTGTAAGAATACAAGTTTTACAGTACATTTCCTCTTAGCCCCTTTCTATTGTCACTTTCATCATCTAAACAGACAAGATAAATTCTCCTAGCCTGTGTGTTTCCTGGCTTTCCTTCAGGTATGCTAATTGATGGCTCTTGGTGTGTGTTAGGTGGTGGTATGTGTGTCTGCTGGCTACAGACACAGCGCTGCAGTCAGTGAGGATGGAGAGCTGTACACATGGGGCGAAGGAGACTTCGGTAGATTGGGTAAGTTGTGAGTGAAAGGTGGCAACTGGGATCCTTTCTACGTCTGATGGGACCTTGAAGACAAAGTCACGTTTGGAAGGTTGTTTGTCAGTAGGATTTCCCAAAAACTATGAGGTTCATTGTCACCAACCTTGATGGAGAGGCACAGACTGTGGGGCAGATCAGTCATAGCGCCACCAGGTGGCCACAAAATATCAGTGTTCTTCCTTGTAGTGGAAGAAATGCGCTAAGAACTTGGTGATGGGCATGTGGAGAGTTTTCATTGAACGGTGTTACCATGGTGAAGTGGGCAATTTCCTCAGAGGAAGCAACAGGGTTGCAGTCAGAAAGGGAGCAAAAGATTCAAGAAATCTTTTCATGTGTTTACTTCACAGGGGAAGTAAGGACATCAGCATTTTAGCTTGGTCTTTGTCAGGATGACGTTCTATGTTCATCTGCACCAAATCAACCAGGAGACGCAGTTTTTGGTAGGGCACAAAAATAGCAGGGACCAACAGTGCCTGGCCTTGGCGGAGGTACTGTCTGCACTCTGACTGCGGTCTAGTTTTTTTGTAAGATTCCACTGGAGCGGCTTCACAGGCGAGAAAAAGTCCTTGTTTGTCCTTCTGCCTCGTTAAAGCCTGCTTTTCTTCTGTTGGGGGCTGAGCAGCAGCAACCAGTGCCTCTGAGCACCTTCTTTACTTTCCATCAAAACCAAAATAGCACCGACACGTGCCGAACAATCTTGATTCATCCTCGGAGTGGTGAGCTGAGTGGTTGTAAATAACCAGCGCATTTCCTGTGCCTGGAGTAGGATGAAGCACTCCATGTTCATGCTGTTTTTCTGTTGTTCATTGCGTGTAGAAATCCTTCTAGATTCACTAAATCAGGAACCAAACTGTGGGGAAATTTTGCTAAAAAGCTCATTTGTAACAAAATGAGATTCTTATAACCAGTAAAACAATAAACACGTTTTTTCAAGAACATGATATGCTGATCTGTTTCCTCTGAAGAGTGTTGTGGTTTTGGTGATAGATTGTGACTGTGCAGAGGAAGTGTGTGGGTGTGTAGGTTGTTGTTTTTTTTTTCTCGAAGCATCATGGCACTCGCCAATTTTGAGAACTTGAACACGTCTGCTTAAGTTCTCAGTTTTACCGTGCAAATTGTGTCCATGTTCTCAGGGATCAATGAACCTCATTGCACTGCAGCGTATCTGCTGGTCTGATTGATGTGTTCAATATCACGTCCCTCAGAACCTGTTGACCAAAGACCAGCCTCTTGATCTGTGGTGCAGACGTTTTCTGGTGTTCCTCAACCTCAAGGCACCGTGCTTGCACCAGACCAGCCTCATCAACATGCTTGAGCACCTGTCGCTGCAGGTGCAGCAGGATCATTAGCTCGTGAAACAGCCAGGGTGCTTGGTCTTCAAATGTTTTTGTGCTGTTTTGAAACTAGCATGATGCTTGATCGAGCTCCAGCTCGCGACGTGCTTGAGTAGGGCCCTTCGTGGTTACAACTTCTACATGCTGCTATCAGGGCTGATCGAGGTATCATGGAAAGATTGTAATCAGCTGAAGTGAAGCCAATCAGAGTCTGATCCCTTTCACGGTGCAGGGCTGTGTTCCCTCTACATCAGCCCACAGCGCAGAGTTTCACTTCTGTTTTTGAGTGTTATTTTTTGGTGAGATTGTGGGCTCATGTGCTCCCTGCTTCTCATTTTCAGCTGCATTGGCTGTCACTTTCACTTGTTCCAATAGTGGTCCATATTAGTCACTTATTCGTATTTATCCCATGAGTGCTGTGTTAACAGAGCAAAATTAAACTGGGTATGATAGGGTATATTTCTTTGCAATCACTATCTAGAGGCTCCGCTCTGTAAAACTGCTGTTTGCAGGTCTTTCTGCGGGAGTGTTTCTAGCAGCTCAGAGCGAGCTGTCGTTGACTAGTGGGTCACATCAGTGGTAAATCCAGTGAAACTTTAATTCACATAATACTTGAAACTGGTACTTTTGAGGCAGGACCTTGGATCTTTGGATTCAGGAGCTCGTGACAACTGTGTGTCCGGGTCCAGTGGCTCCACGGCTGTCGGTGTGTCAGACAGTAAATCAACATCTTATCTGTTGCTGCTGTGTGAATACAAGGATCGGATCACACTCGATACCAGAAATCTGCTCAGCATTGAGAGACTTGACTGTCACGAGTTCAGTCACTGAACCATGCACCACTTTTTAAAGTTACATGTAATGCAAACACAGGTTAATGTGTGGGAAGGTAACACAGGTTGCCATAGAAACTGTCGGCAGCTGTCATTTAGTTGTCACCAAATGCATGGCTTAAAGAAGAGTTTGATTAAAACTGAACACATGACCCCCCGGTCAGACAAGGAAACCCTGTGTTGTTGTGTTGACTTGTGCCCATGTGGAAACACTCTGACCCCGTTTGTTTGTTTGATTATGCAGGTCACGGTGACAGCAACAGCCGAAACATTCCTACCCTGGTAAAAGACATCAGCAATGTGGGTGAGGTGTCGTGTGGGAGCTCTCACACCATTGCACTGTCAAAGGACGGACGCACCGTGTGGTCCTTTGGAGGAGGGGACAATGGTGTGTAGACTTCTGAACAAGCTAGCATTTTGAAGATGTGTTCGTCAACATGTGTTTGTCCAGATGGTTAATTTACTATCAACATAAACTATATGATCAGTTAGTTATATAGGGTATATGTGCATTCTTATCCATAGATTAGACTCTTCAACAGTAGCGTATTCAAATAAGCTCCACATGGAGGGATTCAGTATATATGATGAATTAGAATTAAAATTAGGCAATTTTTCATACTTAAATAATTGATACTTTAAGTAAATTTCACTTAGGGCACTTTGAATGTGTTGCTTAGTTTTACTTTTTGTTTGGATAATCCTTTTAAGATGTGTGTTTTACTGTAGTTGATTAGAGTTAGTTTTTGTCTATTTGTATATTTGAATACAAAATAGTTTTACATGTTTTTCTATCTCTCATTTTCTGATTTCAATTCTCCTTCTGGGACTGTCTAAGGAAAAACGTTTGTATGTTCCTGCAGGCAAACTTGGTCATGGTGACACTAACCGGGTCTACAAGCCTAAAGTAGTGGAGGCCCTTCAAGGGATGTTCATCAGAAAAGTGTGTGCAGGAAGCCAGTCGTCTCTTGCCTTAACCTCCACTGGACAGGTAGAGAACCTTTTTTGTTGAAAAAGTGGAAATTGTTTGTCTGGAAGAGGGAACGTCATGCAGCTGTTGAAATATTCCTACTGACAGCTGGTGAGACCTGGGCCCCCCGTACATGTGGCATTAAAATGCATCAGATTGAGGTCAGGTTTTACTTCACCACAAACATTCACAACTGGTATTGACATGAGTCTCCAGTGACCACACTGATCGCAGTCTGATGACTCATGTCTCGCTAGAAGGGATTATGGGTTGTTCATGCATTGCTGTCTTCTTCTTCTTCTGCTGCTTGATTTACTCAGAGCATTTCTGGCGGCAGGCGACACCACCGTCACATTTACATGCTGCTAAAAAAACAGTAACTTCATGCTATCTGGAAAGTTGCTGCTGCTGTTGTATGGACTTTGTGCTCGCGCTCCCAAGTCGAAGAAGATGCCTTCTTCAGCAACCTGCATACCAACAAAAGCTGATGTGTGATGTGACGCAGCACCTTTTCCATCCATCCACCCATCCATCCATCCATCCATCCATTTTCTGGAGTACCGGAGAGAACCCACGCAGGAACAGGGAGAACATGGAGACTCACCCAGAAAGACCCCGTGCTGCAGCCGGGGCTCCACCCACAGCCTTCTTGCTGGGGGCCACAGGGAGGACCACTGCTCCGCCGGGCCGCCCACAGCGTTTAAAGCTTCAGCAATTTGTCCCTCTTGGTTGTTGTGAGCCCACTTGGCGTCTGTAGCAGCATTTGGGAGGTTTGTCAGACCTTACAGTCACTGCAGAGCCACCACATTCGTTTTCCAGCAGGACACTGGCTACAATTCTGTAACACAGGAAAGGAGCACATTCTGTCATTCAAAGCTGTTGTTTCATCAGGCGCTTTCACTCCGGCCACCGAGCCGCTAATTCGCCCGTCTTTTTTGTTCCGCGGTCCAAGGTTTCAGACAGAGCGCGGCGAATTGGGTGTCATTTTTAGGCCGGCAATATTCCTCCTCTGAGGGTTCACTTGTTGCTGCCTCCACTGCTATGTGAATCCAAGCCGTCAATGTGCCGGCTCGGCGTGAGGTGGGCGGAGGTGTCGTGATGACGCAAACTCGCAAACATTAAGGTTTAAGTTTTCTTTATTATCATTGAACATTTCTGTACAATGAAATGTAGTTGGACACAGACCGTCACACAGCAGCATAAAGAGATGATTAAGAACAGGATAGAAAAGAATCGAGGAGAGTGCAGTGAGTCCAGTGGTGATGCAGGCTTGTGAACTGAAGGTCCATCACAAGTAAAGAGCAGGACTGAAGGAGCAGCAACAGTCCAGTCCAGGCTGTCCTCAGAGCTTCCACAGCCCTGGGGAAGAAGCTGTTTCTCAGTCTTTCTGTCCGTGCCTTCATGACCCTGAGCCTGCCAGAGGGAAGGGGGCCAAAAAGACCTTGTCCTGGGTGTGTCCAGTCAGATCTGATTTTTCCAGCTGGACGGAGTCGATCTGATGCAGGGATGTGAGAGGGTGCCGATGATTTTTTTGGGCAGCCTTGATGATCTGCTGCAGGTCTTTCCTCCCCTCTGAGGTGCTGCTGGAAGAACCACAGTGCATCCATGGCTCAGGACTCTCTCTATGGTGCACTGATAGAAGTTTGGGAGGCGTTTCTGTGGTAGGCCGGTTCTCCTGAGGGTCCGAAGAAAGAAGAGTCTCTGCTGGGCCTTCTTCACCAGCTCCCTGGTGTTCACTCCCCACATCAGGTCCTTGGAGAGATGAACACCAAGGTATCTGAAACTCTCCACCATTTCTACCGCTTCTCCATCGATCATCAGATTGGCGTGTGATGGGTCCCTGCGTTTACTGAAGTCGATGACGAGCTCCTTTGTCTTGCTGGTGTTGAGGAGCAGGTCATTGTTCCGACACCAGGATGTGAGGGCCTGGACCTCCTCTCTGTAGGCTGCCTCATTGCCATTGGTGATCACCCCCACGATGGCTGTGTCGTCTGCAAACTTGCTGGTTCTCCCGCCTCAGAATGTCAACACAGACGCCGCTTGCAGCCGGAGCGGTGAACTGCTGTTTTGAAACTCAGACTGTCACGGGCTCAATATTCTTCTGACACATCGTCACTTCAGCAAGATGAGCACCCGGGGAGCCGCTGACGTCAGGGAGCCGCTGACATCACTGCTGAGAGGAGCGTGGATCACTACCTCACGGGACTGTGAAGGAGGGCTTGTTGGATGAACAGGTCACGGAGGAGCTTGGTTGACGTGGCTATCGCCAGATGATGGAACGTCACCAGCAAGTTGAAAACTTAGAAAAAAACTACCAGCAGGTCTGTGACCACAGCAGCAGCAGCGGCAGAGGGAGGCTGGACTGGGACACTTGGAGGTTTGCCAGACTGTCACGGGGCTGAATGTTCTTTCGATGTATGTGTTGTACGTCACAGTTAACTCGCAACTACATGCTGCACGTCATGTCACATGTTACGCCCACACACGTGGTGGCTTTTTTGGAAAGAGGAATATTACACCTCCATTTCACACAGACAAGACGGCAAATTCCCGCCTCTACCGGGCCGCAGATTTGGCACATTGTGTCTAAAAAGGGCTATCATTGCTCCCAGTGCGAAGGAACCCCTCCCCCTCCTGTTTTCTGCCACACGCGTGACTTATTTCAGCCCACAGAATAGTTGGATGTGGATTGGACAGATTTTGCATTTACACCTCAATTGAATGTGGTCAAAACACGTGCCAGTGTCCTCCAAATGTGGTTTGGCTGATTGGATCACAGTCCATCTTCTTTGCCTTTGGGTGCATTTAGCGTTGTACTTTCACATGTTCAAGTGCTATCTGATTGCAATCTGATCCAAAAAAAGAATCTGCATTTCAGTGCCAGGTGTAAAGGGGGTCATTGAGAGTTGATGGTCAGGGTTTGTTGAGTCACATACAGTAACTGATCTTGAATGGCTTTGTCTCAAACACATGCTTGTGTCTTGTCAAGATGGGTAGAGGACAGATACAGAATGACTGTGAATATCAAAAACCTTCTGCTCGTGTTCCTCCACGTCACCTTTTTGCCAGGTGTATGCGTGGGGCTGCGGTGCTTGCCTGGGATGCGGTTCTTCGGAGGCCACAGCGCTCAGACCGAAACTAATCGATGAACTGGCGACCACCAGGGTGGTGGACATCTCTATCGGGGACAGTCACTGCCTGGCCCTGTCACATGGTACTTATCTGCTCTATTTCTGACTTTCTCCCCCTCACAAGGGAAGTAACACCTGATGCTGCATTGACTGTGACACACATTTGCATGCTGTCAGGGATCAGTGCTCACTGTTGTATGTTGGCCACTGTTTGTAGTGACTGCTCTGCTCATGACACAACAGGACAGGAGCAGGTAGGAAGATACAGCAGCAGTAGCAAATGCATAAAGATTGTACGTAATACTAAAATACTGACGCTGAGATCATTTGAAAGTACTTCATAGGACACAGTGCACTGTATGCAACCTCTTCCCAACCACGTTAAATGTATCGTTTACTCTTGTCTGTTCAACTGCCACCTAGACAATGAAGTGTACGCTTGGGGGAACAACTCCATGGGTCAGTGTGGTCAGGGCAATTCCACAGGACCTATCACCAAGCCCAAAAAGGTTATTGGCCTGGATGGGGTGGCTATTCAGCAGATCTCAGCTGGCACCTCCCACAGCCTGGCGTGGACAGCCCTCCCCAGAGACAGGTCAGCGACCAGCACACCACCTGCACCCACACTGGAGGGAACTTAGGAAATAACTCTTCTAGGAGACATTCACATCAGGGGAGCTTGATTGATTGACTGGGAGAAACCAAGTACTGATGTCCCAACACTCCTGGACTTTTGTGCTTTGAAGTGATTGCATAACCGTTCTCCAGAGGTAGTGAGAGGGAACTGTGCTGCCAGTTTTGTGCCTCTGTGCTACATAGTAACTGTTAGGACAGGAATCACACTGACTTTTTTAGAAACCACTGTCCCAAAAATCGATGTTAACCGTCCTGCAGTGAATGTCAGCGGTCCCACGAAATTGTTCCTGTATTAATGGCAAATTGAAAATACAGTCAGAATGTTGAGGGAAGAATATGACATTTAGAATATAATTTGGTTTTGAACTATGAAAAATGCCCAACCTGTCGAACTGCTGAGGTAATGTTGAAGTGCCGAGACGATTGGCGCGTTCTGTCTTAAACAAATACTTCTTCATGAGATTGTATTATTATTAAACCTTATATAATGTATAACCTCACCATATCTACTTTTTATGCTTAGATGTGATTGTTTTATGTTTAGGGTATATACATGCTGATCATTTCATTATTACTGAGCTAGAAGCCTCACTGTACGGCTGCTGGAAGGCAGCCTTTTCTGAGCTTGAATGAAACCGTCTGTTTAGTCAGTTATGGCAGTCCTGCGTTTCTTCTCATGAATCTAGACGACGTAACACCATTTATATCTCACCGCTTCGCTCTACCATGCGAGCACCTGTGAGGTAACAGAGCGCTTGTAATTATTTACTTACTTTGGCCCTCTAGGCAAGTGGTGGCTTGGCACAGACCCTACTGTGTCGACCTGGAGGAAAGCACCTTCTCCCACTTGCGCTCCTTTCTTGAGCGCTACTGTGATGGTATCAACAGTGAGGTTCCTCCTCTCCCCTTCCCCTCATCCAGGTGCGGTGCAAGCTCCACCACTCTCACTCACACACACACACACACACTCACACACACACACACACACACACACACACACACACACACACACACCTATGTGTTTCTGGTTGTACTCTTGCCCTCTGGTATAGCATGTGCTTTTCGTAGCTGAATCATTTGGTAGATATGCCTACACGCATGCTGAGCTTGAATGACTTTTCCACAAACTATGAGTAATGAACATTAATGTATTTGCAGGGAGCATCATAACTTCCTTAAACTGTGCCTTCGGCTTTTGTCCAATCATCTGGCTCTGGCTTTGGCGGGGGGCGTGGCTACCAGTATCTTGGGTCGGCAGGCCAGGCCTCTGAGAAATCTGCTGTTCAGACTGATGGATTCATCTGTGCCAGATGAGATTCAGGAGGTAAGACAGGACCAGCGATATTAAAACACTGTGTTTGTGCGCCTCCTTGTTGTGTTCAAGTGACCTTCACCTTTGACCATGAAAATCTGTCAGTTCATCTTGGAGTGCCAGTGGATGTTTCTACTTCATTAAAAGAATGTCCCTCAAGGTATCATCCGTAGATGAAGCGACAGTGACCTTGACCTTTGACCTCCTCATCTTTTCATTGATCCTCAAATCCCAGTGGATGTTTGTGTGGCTTGGGCTTTATATTTAACATTACTATGAAAAACACTGCTTTTAGTTTGATTAAAGTCGAGGACCTCAAGATTATAAGTTCCACAAATGCCAAATCATTTAATTAGTTTAGAATCACAAATGGCACATTTACCTGAGTGAGCTTTGTCATCAAGTCTTCAGTCTGTCGTCCAGTATCACATCAGGTCAAGTCTTGACTGTGTGTGTGTGTGTGTGTGTGTGTGTGTGTGTGTGTGTGTGTGTTCGTGTTCATCCCTCCCATCAGGCAGTGATTGAGACGCTCTCTGTGGGAGCAACCATGCTGCTGCCTCCACTGAGAGAGAGGATGGAGCTTCTTCACTCCTTGCTTCCTCAAGGCCCTGACAGATGGGAAAGTCTCTCCAAAGGACAGGTACCCTGTGCTGGTCTCCATGTTCATTTACCGCCAAACGATCTTCCCTTAAAAAAGGTTTCAAAAAGAAAAAAAGAATAACAGCACATTCAGGACAAAGTTTTCCTCATTATTTGTATTTTTCTGAGAGCCTTCGTTTCCACCTTTATTGCCTCCATGTTGTTAATTAACTATTAGATATGGCTTTCATTGATGTTCATTATTTCAAGGTTTCGGTCAGAGAGGACCCAGGTCAGCCTGGCTCAAGTGAGAGTGAGCGAGGGGATAAAAGTTGTCAGGAGCAAAACGTGGGAGCTTGGGGTTTGAGTGGTTCAGTGTCTCATGTCCTGACAGCTGTCTGTAAACGTATAGGTCCTCGGTCCTTGTATGGCGGTGGCGTTAGTCATTGAACAGTGGTATTTTTTTTGATGGAAAGAAGAAAGGCCTGCTTGAGACAGATGCTAGTTAAGCTTCACTAACGTTACTGTAAAGCAGTTTTTAGATTCAGAAACCAGCAAGGACACAACCACGATGCTGAATCGTGCAGTCAAAACTTTGAACAGGCTCTGCTGCGCTTGGGTATGGCTTCATCGTAGAGCACAGCCTCGCCACCACACACTTTCTCCTGTCGTAGTCCGTCCATTCCCTCCAGCCTTGTTCAAAGAACACTTGTCTTATCACCTGGAAGTAAACAAGAAGTGAATGTGGCCTTGAATAGAGGCGTGCTGTTGTTCTTTTTCTTCTTCTTTTGGAATAAAAATCGGAATAAAATGAAAAACGGCTCTTACCTATAAAAAATGGACGGCTCATTGTGAATACAAACTAGTGACTGCCTCTGAGAAATCTTTCCTAATTTGAACGGTTGCTGTTCTGCCAGACTCCTCACACTTGCTTTTACTGACACAAACATTGGTAATTCTAGGACTGACAAACGCACATCTGTTGTGTTTAATATTGAACTGCACACCACACACGTTTGTGAACTCAGAAAACTCCACCGAGCTGTGGGCTTTTTAGTCGTGCAGCTGACGTTGGACGGTTTTAATACATTTTGATTTGAAAGAGCTGCAACTGGTAGATTTCCTCTCTATCTTCTAATGTCCCAAGCTGACAGTCTTGAAATAGTTTGTAGCCAGCAAAGTGTAAAGTGGGCGGGGCTGACGCCAAGATTCATGGGAATGCGGGTATTGTTCAGTTTTTGCACTTGTAATTATGTTTCACTTCATTTTGTTTGACTTAAAATGTTATGGACAACCTGACTTTGTTGTGTTACCATGACTGAGGCAGCTGTTGAAGGGGAGAGGTCAGAGACTGAATAATAATCTGTTGACTGTCTCGATCTAGTGCCTCGCCATGGTGAAGCCCGCTCTCAGGAAACCAGAACCACTCTCTTCTTTACCATTCAGTATGGAGCTACCTGGAGCAACAGATCCTATGCAAGAAGACAAATGAGCACATTTTCCAAAATATTGAACTGTTCCTTAAATTAAGCTATTTTTTTTTCCATCGCTGTTGGCAGCCTCTGCTCTTCCAGGCCGACCATTCTCATTGGACCAACAGATTTAATGATAATCATCATAATATATTACACTTTTACAGCACTTTTCAGGGAGCTCAGAGACATTTTGCAGAAAAAAGTTCCTAGAACTCTGAAGGGAACAAGAACCGTCTGTTCTTAATTTGAACAAACGGTACCAAAAAGGTTTTCCATCAACTGCTTTTTCTTGTATGTGAAAACAGGTCAAGTTATGAGGCTGGATTTTCAGTTTTAGTGAAATGTGTGTCTGTCACAGAGGATGCAGCTCGACATCATCCTGACCAGCCTCCAGGATCACACCCATGTGGCCTCGCTCTTGGGCTACAGCTCTCCTGCTGATGGCCCCGAGGTGCTTCCCTCCAGCCAGGGATTCACAGCCTCCCCAGACCCCACTTACAGCACCACAGCAGGCCACCCAGACACCCACCTGGCTGAGATCCTCATGAAGACGCTGCTCAGGAATCTGGGCTTTTACACTGTAAGTAAATGCTAGTTTGGGTTTAATGCAACTCTATGGGAGAGCGTAGCATTTGCTTTAATTTGTGGGATTGTTAAATCTGTTTAAGACTGACAAAGGCAGCCTTTGCTCAGGAAGCTCATCAGCGTTCTGAGCCCTGTTGTTCTTCCATCTCTCCGCCCCTCTTCCTCCTCTGGAGGCTGAGCACGATTCATATGTAATCTTTTTGTTATCACCACCTGCTGCCTCTCTTCCTGACACGGCAGTGAGTTGTTCCTCGGCCTCACTGTCTGGAGAAGGCAGCTCATTGACTGTAACTGTTTGTGATTGTGAGGTGGTAATTAGACTTGAGCTTTTTGTATCTGAGTCATCCCTTTTTGATTCACCAGCCTGTGTTGAATAGTTCCTCTCGTATCTTAATTCAGACACAGAAACGTCAAGATGATGAGAATCCAGATCCCTTCATATTTCAAATACATTTTTTACCAATATGTTCAATGGTAGAACCAACAAATGCAACATTGAAATCTGTGTCTGTAAATTATAAACGCATTTTCAGCATCTAGAATTACAGTAGCACGTCATTCATTATAGAACCTGTTGTCGCTATTGTAACAAGTCATTTACAGGTATCCCATTGGTTTCACAGTGAAGCCGTTTCTTTTTATTTTAATGTCCGAAATCACTCTAAACATACTTGCATTGAAAATATAACCAGATTTTGAGCTTTGTGCTTGTGTTCCTCCATGATATGTGCCTCTGACAATGACCTCGACCTCCAAAACCATTTCAGTCCAGGCTTCAGTGCCAGTGGACATTCCCAAATGTGAAGAAATTCCCTGTAAGCGTTTCTGGGATGATGCATGACAGAGAATAGGATTTATGGACATACAGACAACCCTTCCTATGTCTGGTGCTGGTGCAGGCGCATAAAGACACACCAGGGTCAGACCAGTGGACCTGCTCGCTGATTTACTCAGCAGATTCAAGCCTATGAGAGCATTCGTTTCAGATTGGACACCCATGTTAACGCATTTGTAATGATGATAATGATAACTAGGTAAAGACATTTCTGGTTAAATTATGGCTCCTAAGTTTTGTCTAAACAAAATCATTTGAACCACAGTTGCAGGAGCATTTATTGTTTGTATACATGTATTTTTTGGGTGGGAAAATTTCAAACTATTGGCCGATACATTGGTTATCAGATTTGTTTCTAATCCCTCGATCGGTATCTGCATATGCCCCATAAAATCCATATCGCCCAAAAGCATACTGCGAAATATAGAGCCCCAAGTGGTGGCTTCATTAAAAACCTGGTCTCCTGATACTTTGAAAATGTTACCTAGATATCTTTTGCATGTTATACCTCTCTAAAGGCTTGAATTCCCTCACATTTGGCACCAACCTTCACTTGGAACTCTACACAATGTGTGCGTTTGTGTGTTGTGCAGGATCAAGCTTTCGGTGAGCTGGAGAAGAACAGTGATAAGCTGCAGCAGGGCACGTCCTCGTCTGACAGCAGCCAACCGGCTCACCTGCACCAACTGCTTTGCTCCCTGCAGAAACAGCTGTTAGCATACTGCCACATTAACTCTGTCACCGAGGTAAGTTTGTGCGTGGAGCTGACACAGGCATGACATCACAATCAAAAAGTCATGTGACCGACGCCCTCCTGTGCACCCTGGGGGGGTAACATCATAACGCCTAGGTTTGGATTCTTGGTAGCATGCAGTGTGCCATCAGGTTGTGCATCAAGCAGGCCGGGAAGGCAGATTCTTAATGATGTTCAACAGAACCTTCTGTTTTTTTAATTCCATGTCTAAATTCAGGATGCAGCATTGTCGTGTTATTGAGGCATACTTTTTTTTTTTTTAAGAATATTTTTGGTATTTTATCCCTTGAATGGATACGTGAGTAGAAAGAGACTAGAGATGTGGCTGGGGAGTTGAGGAATGACATGCAGCAGAGAGCCTGCAGGTGATCCACAGCCATAAGAGCCATACGCTCTGCCCACTCAGGTACCAGACGTCAGTGATGGATTCTTGAGCCAGCGCCTCGATGCAGCCTGTGTACTCGCCCAAATATGCTTATTTACATCATGTTTGGCACTCTGACCAGAGCTGAAAGACTTTCAAACACCCCTGTTCATCCTGTTGGCTCACAATCACAATGGTGCATGTTAACATTCTTGTCTGTCCCCAGAACTCAAGCAGTGTAGCTTTGCTGCACAAGCATCTGCAGCTCCTGCTGCCCCATGCCACTGACATCTTCTCCCGCTCAGCCAATTTAATTAAAGAGAGTTCCTGGAATGGCAGCATACGTGAGAAACTACAAGGTGAGGAAGAAGAAGAATGAATCACTTTTGCAGGTTCCCTCTGCTGGTTTACCTTTATCTTTTCAACATGAAACACTTCAGTGTGTCTGCCAAGGAAGTTGTTTTCTCAGCGCTGTTTTTTGGTGTTCAAATTCATGCGCTAACAAAATTGGGCAAATTGCTCAAAGTTTTGGGGTTATATCCAAACATGATGGTTTCAGGAGTGGTTAATCCAAGAGTGGCCATCATGGAGGCTCAGCTACCCGTTTCTCCGTTTAACTTTAGTGTTATTGATGTTTTTCACCATGTGTCAAAAAATGGGAAAAAAATATATGCTGTCTAAATGTGACTACAGAGAAACAACATGGATGTAGCATGTCTTTTTAATTTTATTATTTAATAGAATTATATTCATAGCAATTTTTTTTGCTCCATATACGCTTTGCATGTATGATTTTATGACTTTAGAGGAAATGTATCATCTTTTATCATCGCTGTGGGTCTCTGTCACCTCCAGATGTCATCTACGTGTCTGCGGCGGGTAGTATGCTGTGCCAGATTATCAACTCCTTGCTGCTGCTTCCTGTGTCAGTGGCAAGACCTTTGCTGAGCCACCTGCTGGACCTGCTTCCCCCTCTGGACCGCCTGAACAGACTGCTGCCTGCCGCCTCCCCTCTGGAGGACCAGGAGCTGCAGTGGCCTCTTCATGGTGTGCATTAAAAAAGGGACTCACAATTCTAACCACCTCATTCACCACACAGTCCAACTCGCTGTACCACCACAGTCGTACATGACCCACCTAGGCTCGTGTGTCTCTTTGGACTCTTCTTGTCACTCTGTAGTAATATGAGGTGTCCCTGTCAGGACACCCAACCACACCGGTCTGTGCAGAGGAAAACTGTGGTTAACGTTTGAACGGCGTGTGTTGTAAACAGAAGAAACCAGACCAGGCCAGAAGTCTGTTTACTTTGGTACATTTTCTGTGCTTGTCCCCACATGGCAGTGCAGGATGTTGTGGTGGAACAGCAGGACCTCGACATGAGGGTGTTTTTGGCTTCTTCTTTTATGTGTGTAGAGATAAAATTGGTTATGATTTAAGTTATTATACAGGAAATACATATGATCCTACATAAATGTGGACAGAATTCAGCTGTAAAGCTCTCCTCTCAGAATTGATTAGTCTGCATACATTATACCTCACAGCAGCACTCTGCACTCAGTGATCGACTTTCCTCTGGGCTCCAACGTGACAGCTGCCTGCTGATCAGCAGAATGAGTCTGCAGTATCTGAGCCCGTTTACTGGCATTCCAGCTCATAATGAGTACAGTCTGGAGTCTGCACAGGATCAAACTGTACAAATCAAAAACACTGCTAACTTTGAATCGTTTTCAATGCTTCTTTATCCTACAAAACAGATCCTTGTTGGAAAGCCGTACGTTCAAAGGCTTTGTATAAATCATAAAAACAGCCCAAACACCACCCCCCCTTCCTGTGCAAATATGGTTGGAGGGAAAATGTTGAACAACTGGTATCTTGAGATGAGGTATTCATTTGCTAGCTTGTTTCTTGCCAAAGAAATGTGTCTTTACTAAAAGCAGCCTGTCTGGGAGCAGCAGGTTGACGGTGTCTATCCTCAGTTTGTGCTCTTTTTCCAGCACTCCTCAAACATTCTCAGGCAATTGCTTTCTTTTTGGATTATGATCCTCCTCCTTGACACATCAGACCAACCAGATGATGTGGAAGGATTTCAAACATGTCACCGCGGGTGTGCCAGTATGGCACATTGGGCTTGGATGTAACAGAAACTCATTTTTTTGTAGAAGTTACACAATGTCAAGCAACGGACATGATAGACATAAACGCTGGAATAGAGTCCGTCAGTCTTTCACCACGCTGTGTCTTCTCACGTCCCAGGTACCTCAGACTTTGCTGAGCCAGCCCCGGGTATGTCCCTGCCACAGCCGGCGTTGTCGTGGGTGTGGCTTGTCGACTTGGAGAGGACAGTCGCCCTGCTGGTGGGCCGTTGTCTTGGGGGAATGCTGCAGGGAGCCCCCACCTCACTGGAGGAACAGGACACTGCTTACTGGCTCAAAACCCCCCTCTTCAGCAACGGATTGGAAATGGACATCCCACAGCTAGGTAACCTGGGGACAGAACCATCACCGTCATGGCTGGGTTCGGTTATTAAAATAAAACATATACATATAAAATTGTTGGTCCCCCTAAATGAAGAGGTGCAGGTAATGATGTGTTTTGGAGGCCAGGATGGAAGTTAGCATGGCTGCGCATTCCCTCGACCAAATGCCAAAAATCTGTTTAATCACTCGGTCAGCTTTAGGAGATCATCTCCCTAACCGAACACCATTGTCGTCATGTTTGAAGTGTAAGTGCAACCACTAGAAGTGCAAAGCTAACGTCAGGCTGTGAATGAACTACGCTACGAACGCCCAACTGCAAGAGCACCGCCACTAGTCGCTCACTTCGACTGTATCGACTTTTAATGACTGCGACAGCATCTATCGTCTGCTTAGCCTCTTGTCTGCAATAAATGTTTTTGAGACAGAGGAAATGCTTCAAAATTAATGAGTAAGGTATTAAATGATGTATTTTATGCCGTAGAATGAAATATTGATTATTAATGGTTGCAATTATTCAGAATTTAAATTGCAGTCAGATGTATTGTTCTGTGTTCAGTCCTCTCCTTGGGTTCTTTCAGTTGCCCCCTCTGCCCTAATATTTGGTGTTTTTTCTCTGACTTGTTGAGGTGATGAGTTTGTTGGCTTTTGTTCTTAAGACACCTGCATCAGCTCATTGCTGGAGGCTGCGCTGTCAGGGAATGAGGAGCAGAAGCCCTTTGACTGCACTGTGCGTCCTGACTTGAGTGTCCTGGTGGATTTGGCTTTAGGCTCCTCTAAAGAACCTGCCAACAGCCTCTGGATCAACATGCAGGACTATGCCATCAGCAAAGGTATGAGATTGGTCCAGGAATATAATGAATATTCTGTCTCTGTGCCAGGAAGCTTTGCGACAGTGCGCTGATGACTGTGTGCTTTCTTCTGCAGACTGGGACAACGCTTCTCTCAGTAATGAGTCCCTGTTAGACACTGTGTCCAGGTTTGTGTTGGCAGCCTTACTGAAGCACACAGGGCTGCTGGGTCAAGCCTGTGGAGAGGGAAGGTACTATAACACCTGATAAGAACTGTAAGATACAGCCTAAAATGAACTTCATACATCACGAGTGTATTGTTTTATATTTCCATCAGGTACCAGCCATCTAAGTCTCTGGCAGAGGTGTATCGGAGCGTTTATAAGGTGCGAAACCGCCTGCTGGCCTGCAAGAATATGGACTTCATCCAGACCCGGTCCTCTTCACGGGAGAGGAGGGTGAGTAAACAAAAACTGAAGTCTTGTAGGGGGGGGGGGGGGGGGGGTGACACTACCTTTTAATTCAGTGATTTTGCCTTTGCTCAAGGTTTTAATTAAATGGACACGTGCACTCATGGAGGTCATTTGCATACATGTGCTCAGATTTCAGATAATCAGGACTCGCTGGACATGGACCCTCAGGAACCCTCATTCACACGCACCATTGATGAAGAGGCAGAGCTGGAAGAGAGAGCAGACCGCGAGAGGGAAGAGGGCCATCAGGAACAAGATGATGAAGAGGAGGACAGGGAGCATGAAGTCATGACCGCTGGAAGTAAGTAAAACCTCCCTGGATGTCATTGTTCCTGCAAATGTGTGCCAGTCCTTATGTAGGGAGGAGACTAAAGGCTAAAGCCTGGTTTATGCTTCTGCATCGCGTCGACGCCGGCAGACCCTACGCCGTAGCCTGACGTGCGCCTTCAAAAAAAACCTGACTACGCGTCGCGTCGAGACGTGAATGTCAAGGACTGTGATTGGTCCGCTCAGAACGTCATTTAATGTTCAGCACAACAACACCGCCATTTTTGAAGTTTCTGTGGTGAGAGCTACACGCAAAAATGGACCAAGCCGAAGAAAGGGTTATCGAGGAGGTCCGCAAGTACAAAGACACAGCCACACCCCCCTAGCGGCTTGGCGGTGAATTGCAGAGTAACGCGTTCCCTTGACGCAGAACTTTGAATGCACAATGACGGCGTAGGGTCTACGCCGTCGCCGTGACGCAGAAGCATAAACCAGGTTTAAGAGTTAGAAAAAAGAGAGAAAAACAGGTTTTCATTCTGCCTGCTTTCATTCATGCTTATCTAGACTTTCTGACGACAGTTATCAAACTGGTGAAAACGATAAATGATTGATTGCCTCAAATTTCTCCTGCCTGCCTGCCGCCATCCAATTGAACCATTTGAAGATTTTGTCGTATTATGAAGATCAGTGTCGTTCAGGGCTGTCATGCCTTTGTTTCTGTTAACAACACCTATGGTGTTACAAAAAAACAACTGCATGATTAATCACATCTCAATCTTGACATCAGCCTGTGCAAATCCAATGACAAGGATCCCAGCAACACAGAAACTCAACAAGAAGTTTACATAAAATCACATGAAATACACTGCTTAAAAGATAAGGGACTCATAGTCATCAGGGTCCCTCCCAGTTAGTCTCACCCCAGAATTTCATCCTGTCCAGTTAGGAAGCATGAATGAATCCAAACCATCTTCTCCTGCTGTTGTGTCAACGTCACAGACAGCAGGTAGGAAGGAGGGACAGTCAGCCAGGCCAGCCTTGTACAGGAAGGTTCAGCAGGTGGGGCCACAGACCTGTTCCCTCCTCGTCCTCTCTGGCTGATTCTTGGCTAGTTTACATTCTCCAGTCCTGCTGTGGGAGCAGGAGGAGGATCTGATGCCCACAGACCTTGATCACGTAGTGCAGCTCCTCCAGGAGCCACATCCATACGCCGGGGCCAGAAGGCTCCCTGTGTCTCCCTGCACAGTGTCAAGACCCAGGAGGAGGTTCCAGGAGAGAGAATAGTACCCCAGCAGGGGGAGGAGTAGGGGGCCGTAGGAGGGCGGCACCCCAGCAGCAGGACCGCTATCTGCTCCTTCGTGCAAGGAGGAGCACCGCCAGAGTCCTGCAAGATGACCTCCAGCAGGCCTCTGGTGTGAATGTTTCTGCCCAAACTCTCAGAAACAGACTCCGTGAGTGGTGGCATGAGGACCTGACGTCTACAAGTGGGGTTTGTGCTCACAGCCCGGGACCATGCAGCACACGTGGCATTTTCCAGGGAACACCAGGATTGGGAGATTTGCCACTGGCACCATGTTCTCCTCACAGATGAGAACATGCCAGATCATCTGCTGGTGCTGTGGGCCCAGGGTTGCTTCTGGTGCACTCAGCATCATGTGGCTGGAGCGTGTCAGCTATCGACCCGCCCACCCTGCTCCCCAGACCTCAGTCCGATTCAACTGGAATATTTCATTCACTGAGATCTGTAGTGTGTGACTGAAGTCGTCCCTTTATTTTTTTAGAGCGGTTTATATTATGAAAAGATTGAAATAACTTTGACATAATCAGAGGAGGCTCCTAGTCAGAGGGAGTAAAGTAAGGTAGAGTCCCAGCTGGAGGAGTGGATGGTCATACACTGACGGACTGGCTTTACTTAAAGATAAAAATACTGTGTGTATGGAATGTGTGCACTGAAAGAAGACTTGGCCATTTTTAAAGAGAAACTGGAGCATGCCTATGTGGCTGGAGTAGAAACGGACCGGTCCTGGAGTGAAGCACCTGCATGTCTCCTGTGCTGACACGGCACTGTGGAAACACATCTGGCTCTTCCAGAATTGTAGTTTTCATCTGGTGTTGGAAACATCTGGAAGTTTAGTTCTCAGTAAAGAATTTCTCTGTCCCCTGAAAATATGCTAGGATGAATGTGAACGTTTGCCTCGGCATGAGCTTTGATTCTGAACTTTGCTCTGGAGCAAACCTTAACGGTGCATTATGTGGCTGCTGCTTGTTCTCTAATCCAGCATTGTGTGTGCATGTGTGTGTGTGTGTGTGTCTGTGTGCGTGTGTGTGTTGCACAACACAGAAATCTTTCAATGTTTCCTCTCAGCACGGGAGGTGGCTCGTAGTCGGGACAGAGAGCGAGTCACCAGCACAGGCCTGGGCTCTGGTTCGGTGTCCAGGAGTGGCGGAGGGGGGGAGGAGGATGCCATTCTGTCCCAGGACGGGAGGAGGGGCAGTACGGTTCTCCCCGAGGGCCAGGACCTGTACACAGCTGCCTGTAACTCAGTGATCCACCGCTGTGCGCTGCTGCTGCTGGGGGTGAGCCCCGTGCTGGGCGAGCTTACCAAGCAGAACCAGGAGGAAGGCCAGACCCTATCAGCAACAGGAACACAGGAGTGTTTGAGCTTCATGACCAGGTCAGAGCTCTGGTCACCTAGATGGAGTCTAAAAAAAAGGGGGGGGGGGGTTTGTATGGCTGAGCGTAATGCTGAGAACAATTGTAAAGATGTTAAACTTTGTATGTTAGGTGTTAAAGGGTTTGAGAACAAATGTGAGAAATTTGAGCCTGTTCTAATGTGTTGTTATGAGCTCAGTTGAGTTGGCGACATGTTCAACTGGTTGGCGACATGTTCAATCGGTTGGCGACATGTTCAATCGGTTGGTGACATGTTCAACCGGTTGGCGACATGTTCAATCGGTTGGTGACATGTTCAACCGGTTGGCGACATGTTCAATCGGTTGGCGACATGTTCAATCGGTTGCCGACATGTTCAATCGGTTGGGGACATGTTCAACCGGTTGGCGACATGTTCAATCGGTTGGCGACATGTTCAATCGGTTGGCGACATGTTCAATCGGTTGGCGACATGTTCAATCGGTTGGGGACATGTTCAACCGGTTGGCGACATGTTCAATCGGTTGGCGACATGTTCAATCGGTTGGCGACATGTTCAATCGGTTGGCGACATGTTCAACCGGTTGGCGACATGTTCAATCGGTTGGTGACATGTTCAACCGGTTGGCGACATGTTCAACCGGTTGGCGACATGTTCAACCGGTTGGCGACATGTTCAACCGGTTGGCGACATGTTCAACCGGTTGGCGACATGTTCAACCGGTTAGCGACATGTTCAACCGGTTGGCGACATGTTCAACCGGTTTGCGACATGTTCAAACGGTTGGCGACATGTTCAACCGGTTGGTGTGTTTTGCCCGTTTTTCTAGGAGTGAGAGTCTGACTGCAGAGAACCGCTCGGTGCAGAGCAGCCCCAGCTACAGGCTGATGAAATCCAGGAGTGAGTCAGACCTCTCCCAGCCGGAGTCAGATGAAGAGGGTTACACTCTGGTACAGCACACACTGTCACACACACATGCACTCCTTGACTTCATTGCATCACTTGTGTTTACAAGTATTTTTTGTGTGGGCTTACTGCAGTGTGTAGTGATTGGAATGATACATCATCTTTTCTTTCTTGCTTGCTTTTGCTTTCAGAGCGGAAGAAGAAATGTTGACCTGGACTTGGCCTTCTCTCACAAAAAGAGAGGTAAAGACCACTTGCAGGGTCGTTCTATTCAGAGTGCACGTGAGGATGATGGCCGTGGTGTGTCGTTATCGTTCATATGTTACCCTTATCTCTCTGTCTTTTGATTCCTGTGTGGATAGTTTATTTGCTTCTTTTGGGGCAGTTGAGCCCCAAACACAGGAGGAGCTCCAAGCAAGTAAACGATGGCATGTTTCTTCCTCTTGTCAGCTCATGTCTCCGTGACTGCAATGCCCCCCCCCCCCCCCCCCCCCACCATTCATCTCACATGATGAGGGTCTTGTTTTGAGCTCAGACACTTCATATAAACACCCTGATTAGTGTGAAATGCATAAATGGCAAAATGAAATCAAGGAACAGAAGACAAAATAGAAGTGAATTCTGCTTGGGACGTTTTCCATATTGATGACTCATTTCTCATTAAAAGGAATTAGTTGTCACGCAGATTAGATTTCATGAAATTACCAGTTGCTTTTTCAAAGAAATCATCAGCACTGACACTGTGACTTCAGTGCTTTCAGCTTTTTTATGGAAACGCCAGAACTGATTACCATTTCACTTTTCAGCATTTTCCTCTCAGTGGATATTGGAAACTCAGTGTGTCCATTATAGATGAACTCACAATGGCTGAAGGCTTGTGCCAGCATGAAGAACCATTTAATGATCTTTTTTAAGCGTAATAATGCATTGCAAAGCTCTTAAGTACTTAAAAGCAACATGCCCCATCCATCAAAAGAATCACGTTGTGCATTTATCCATCTGAAAGGCTCCTCTTCCTCTCCTCCCCTCCTCAGGCCTCCTTCACAGCTCACCAGACTCCCTGGCTGAGTCCTGGTTCCGGGCCAAACTGAGCCGCCAGCGGAGCTACAGCTCAGCACACTCATATGAAGAGTCAGACCTGGACCTGAGCCGCTCGTTGGGCATCCATGCTCTTATTGACAATATGGTCAGCTTTATCAGTGGGGATGTGGGCCTGGCGCCAGCCTTCAAGGAGCCAGAGGAGAGCATGTCCACCAGCCCACAGGCCACTATCCTGGCCATGGAGCAGCAGCAGAGCAGGGCCGAGGTGAGACTCTGGCTCAGGATCTTTGCCTTTCAACACAAAACAGCAAACAGTGGAGAATGTGGTGATTTTGCACCTAGGTTTACGTCACTGTCCAATGAAGACCTTCCAACATTTGTTCCCCTTGGTCTTTATGTGAGGACACTGCATGTGTAGATTGTTTTGATCTTGTGTGTATTACAACACAGAGGAGGAATCAGCAGGGCTCGTACAGCCTGGAACAACCTAGAAAAGTCATGGAATTTGAAAACTGCAATTTCCAGGCCTGGGAGAGTTTTTGAAAAATTAATAAAGCAAAACAAAATCGGAGAAGTCATGGGAACATTTATGTTCTGTAGTGCCCAAAAACGGTGGACCAAGAGCTTCACCTGAAGGCCTGTCAGAATCCCCTCTTGAGCAGTTGGATGTTTATATCTGCAGCTGCGGTTGGAGGCCCTACACCAGATTGTGGTGTTGATCTCTGGCATGGAGGAGAAAGGCAGCCAACCAGGGAGTGTGGATCGCTCCAGCAGGTCCTTCCAGTCCTCCTCCCTGCTCACCTCTGTCAGGTTGCAGTTCCTGGCTGGCTGTTTTGGCCTTGGCACCGTCGGCACTGGAGGGCTGAAGAGAGAGAGTGTGCAGCTGCACCATTATCAGGTATGGGCCTCGTCTCAGTTTGATGGCGAGACAAGAGGGCACCTTCGTTTGTGGGGTTCGTTGATTGTAGATCTTCCACGAGGTTGAATGGTGTTCTTGTGTTTTATACCTGTCTTAACATACCTGTGCATATTTTGACAGGACGGTGTAAAAGCAGCAAAGAGGAGCCTCCAGATGGAAATCCAGACAGCTGTTCACAAGATCTACCAGCAGCTGTCCGTCACACTCGAGAGAGCGCTGCAGGCAAACAAGCACCACATCGGTAACATCCCCAAGTGTCAACAGATGGAATTATTCAGATAGCTCGCCATTCAATGACTTTGACTCTTAACATTTTCAGTCATGGATCTGTGTTCTGTCTAAACAGGTCATCGTACAGTGTGCAAGGAGCCAACTTCCCAAAGGGCTTGAATGACCTCACATTTCACCCTGATATGTCAGGAATAGGTTTTGCCAATGTCCTGTTTGATCCTGTTGTGTCTTCCTCTGGTTTCCTTCTCAACCCTAGAAGCCCAACAGCGCCTCCTGCTGGTGACTGTGTTTGCATTGAGTGTGCGCTACCAACCAGTGGATGTCTCCCTGGCCATCTCCAGCGGACTGCTCAATGTGCTGTCCCAGCTCTGTGGCACAGAGACCATGCTGGGACAGCCCCTCCAGCTGCTCCAGAAACCAGGAGTGTCCCAGCTCAGCACCGCCCTCAAGGTGGCCTCCACACGGCTGTTGCAGATACTGGCCATCAGCACTGGGTGAGCCGTTCAAGGGGTTAGAGGAAATAGGGAAGGGGAGCAGGCATGAAAGAAAAGCTAATATGAACACCTGTGACTCTTCTTGGTGTTATAGAACATATGCAGACAAGTTGAGTCCCAAGGTTGTCCAGTCGCTGCTGGACCTACTGTGCAGCCAGCTGAAGAACCTGCTGTCTCAGGCAGGAGTCAGCCTTCTGTCGTCTGGAAAAGACCAAGAAGACAACAAACATGAGGACAATGCAGACTCTGAAAAGAAAGACTTCAGAGGTAACTGTGTTTCAGTTCTCTCTGACCTCATGAGAAAGCTGTATCATTATAATATTAAAGTATATCATTGCTTTTATGTGAGCTGCTGTCATCACCTTTTTCTGTAATAGCTTATAAAATGATAATGAACCTGAGCCATGATCAGCAAAATGGAAGCGTAGACTGTCTGGTGTATGATGAGGAAATCATTTCTTTATCAGTGTCTTTGCTTCGTCTTTCAGCTTTGCTCCGTAAGCAGCACACGGCTGAGCTGCACCTCGGAGACTTCCTCGTCTTCCTGAGGAGAGTGGTGTCTTCCAAGGCCATCCAATCAAAGATGGCCTCCCCCAAATGGACTGAGGTGCTGCTCAACATTGCTGCACAGAAATGCTGCTCAGGTATGACCAGCTCATGTATCACAACAGGAATTGAAATCATGGATGCACCTCTCACACTTGGTGGCGTTGTCCTCTAGGGGTCCCTCTGGTGGGAAACTTGAGAACTCGGCTTCTTGCTCTTCATGTGTTGGAGGCTGTTCTTCCTGCCTGTGAGGCCAATATGGAGGATGACCAAATGACACAGGTAGGCCAGTTGCTCTGCTAACACCCTCCACCAAAAACCAATAGGATTTTTACATCTGATTTTGAATTATTGCTGAAAATCAGCTGTGTAGCAAACACAGACATTTGCAGCCCGGCCATCTTCAATGACGAACACCACTTTAAGAGTAAATGGAGTCCTTAGAAGTACAGAGGTGGTATAAGACAAACAAGACGCATGGCTTCAGTGTCACCCCCCCAGCGTCGGGGTTCTGCTGTTGTTGTTGTGATGACTGTGTACATCCATGACAGTATCCGTAGTCTTGTTTGAGCACTTGTTAGCAAACGCCATTTGTAAGAGACATAAAAAGTTTGGGAATTCAGAAGTGCCGTGTTTATTGATGTAGTTTAGTCCAAATATCAAAACCCTAAAATACATCTGTCAGCATTTAACCACAAGCCTGATTTATCACATGGAACTGAAAACCGATTGACTTGAGACGATGGAACTAGACGTTCAACAATGTCAGCTTCTCAGCCAATGTTCCCCGTCATCCAGGTCAACTCCTCAGTGCTGTGCGGCAGGCGACTGGGCTGGGCTTTGGTTTCACAATTGTTTTTAATTGGTGACCAAAATACGATTTCCTGCGTCCCACCTGCGCCATGATCCTGTCTTTGGGGATTTGGGCTTTAGACCTCTGGGATGTGTTGATCGTAAAGATGAATGGAGAATATCAGCAGCCGTATCATGTTTGTGAGCTTGTGGAATGATGTTGTCTTGTAGGTGGTTGAGCGGCTGTTCTCTCTGCTGTCTGACTGCATGTGGGAAGCTCCCATTGCTCAAGCTAAGCACTCAATCCAGATTAAAGAAAAGGTTCAGGAGCTCAAACTCCAGGTTTGCACCCAAGCACCCTTCATTCCTGAAATGTGTCTTCAGTAGCTCATGTGTCCAGGGTCCTGATGGTGTTTTATTCCATAGGGAGAGGCAGAGGAGGAGGATGAGAACCTTCCCATTCAGGAAGTATCCTTTGACCCAGAGAAGGCTCAGTGTTGTGTGGTAGAAAATGGCCTCGGGTTGACACATGGCAGTGGGGGTAAAGGCTACGGTCTGGCCTCCACTGGCATCTCTTCTGGGTGCTACCAGTGGAAAGTATGACACAGTCTTGTGATATCTGTGACACACATTCACTTTCTGTTGTTGTGTGCCTGATTTAAAAGACCTGTCATCCTACTTGCCTTGTAGTTTTACATCGTGAAGGAGAACCGGGGCAATGAGGGCACGTGTGTGGGCGTGTCACGGTGGCCAGTGCATGACTTCAACCACCGCACCACGTCAGATATGTGGTTGTACCGAGCATACAGTGGCAACCTCTATCATAATGGGGAGCAAACACTGACACTGAGCAGCTTCACCCAAGGAGACTTCATCACGTGTGTCCTGGACATGGAGGCAAGGACCATCTCGTTCGGAAAGAACGGCGAGGTGAGAGAGTCTGACTCGCAGTGGGTGTGAATATAATTGTGATGAAAAGATACTGAAATTAGATTTGGATTTCTGCCAACATTTTACAAACCACAGTATTGACTGATGTCAGTATTAGTTGTATGAAAAAGCAAATTTATATGATATTCAAATTCTTTATGTACCTCAAACGACATATAAACACTGTGAATTTGAAAAAGTAACATTTATACATCATACATTTGGAGAAGTCTTTGAGGGAACTATTTATTGTTGTTTCTCTGTCCATCATTCAGATTTAACAGAAAAAAACTTCACCTAATTCTAATGAATTCAAATAAATTCATCTGTATCAGTCATCACTGCACTTTTTGGTGCCAAAAATGATCTAACACCATCTGACAATACACTGTTCACCATCCACGCAGGCGCTCTAAAGTGTCAGTGCACGCATGCACGTACACACACACACACACACACACACCTTTACAGTCTTTAATTGACCTAAAAGTACAGTATGCAACATTCGAGCATGAAAATGTCTAAAAACGATCTGATCTGTTTTGTCCTCCGTTCAGTTGTGGTTCTGATTTATTTGTGTAGCCTCATCCTTCCCTTTATTTTTTTGAATAGATGCTGTGTAGGTAGTGTTTTTAAGCCAGTTCACACTGAGTTAGTTAGCACTCCATGGCTCTCTCCTTTGATTGAAATGATATAACATGAATGGATGAGACTCAGCCTTACCACTACTTACCAACCACTGCTTGGACGACATCATCAGAATGCACCTTTTGTGGTTGTTTGAAGATAAGACAAACCTTTAATCGTCCCACAGCGGGGAAATTTAACTGTGATGATTTGGAGTGGCAAAACTAAGTTACAGTTCATTTAAGGAGATTTCAAAATTGATTGCATTCTGATTCAAATGCTACAGACAGAGCATGACATTAAGATTCTGCCCCCTTCCACCGGCTGTGTTGTGATTCCACAGGAGCCCAAGTTAGCCTTTGAGGATGTGGATGCCACAGAGCTTTATCCTTGCGTGATGTTCTATAGCAGCAACCCAGGGGAGAAGGTAAGAGAGCCCCAGAGCAACATGAACTAGTTTACTTTCATCAACACAATGACTTGCTTGCCTTTTGTTAACAATAGTATGGTTTTGTGACAGTGAGCAAAGTGTTACCCCAACGTTCAGTGTTTGTGGAGCTGATCTGGATTGAATTTCAACAGGGATTCAACTCTTCTTATCTTCATGCTTTCTTTTTGAACTGGACAATTAGCTTGACAGACAATTTCAGTCTTTCAGAGATTCAAAATGAGAGAAACAGTTCTGTTGGTGCTACAGGGACGGCCAGACTCATGGAGCCAGTGTTGCTGGTAGAAGCCTGGCTCGGCGGTGCTGACGGAGCACTTTACACATGTCTTCAATGTATCTGAGGCTTGAAACCCTTCATTTATACGATGGTTGAATTCAATAAGGAAAATATTCATACTTGACTTCTCTGTGGCTCTCCCCAGGTAAAGATCTGTGATATGCAGATGCGGGGCACACCTCGAGACCTTTTACCTGGAGACCCGGTTTGCAGCCCCATGGCCACTGTTTTGGCTGAGGCCACCACACAGCTTATCCGAATCTTACACCGCACAGATGACTGGACACATCGTATTAACAAAACCATGATCGAACGACTTCAGAAGATCAAGCCTTGCTTTAGGGAGTCAGCCAGTGCATCTGGCAGTGGTGGCGGGCAGAGGCTGAAGAAGAGTCGCTCCGTACAGAGCCGCGAGGAGCACGATGCCCAGCGAGAAAGCCAAGAAACGCCTGCCAGGACGGAGGAAGAGAGGGGACGGCACGGACGGCAGCACGGCTTGGGGGAGCTGTCGGAGCACCACCTGAGGACGCTGTGCACAGATGTGTGGCCAGTCTTGGCGGTGATTGGGGGTGCAGATGCAGGTCTCCGTGTTGGTGGGCGATGCGTGCACAAGCAAACTGGGCGGCACGCGACGCTGCTGGGCGTGGTTAAAGAAGGCAGTACCTCAGCGAAGGTGCAGTGGGACGAGGCTGAGATCACTATCAGGTACATGCCTGAAAACATCGGCCACTTGTTTGTCACTTTGTTTTTTGTGTGTATGTTTCCTTAGTAGTCACTGTTCAGGTTTTAGGTGTTTCCTGAATGTCTGCTACTGGATATATTTCAACCTTTTTTTGACTGTATCCACCATGTAATGGGCTGTGTGATCTGTTGACTACTAACACTCATTTTTGAACACTCAAAAAAGCCCCCAAGTATGGCATTCTAATCTGGAATGTGCTTTTGTGAAAGCGTACCACCATGACGAGTACGACCACGCGGCTGATGAAATGTGTTAACAAACGCAGATGCAGCTGAATGTGTTTTCTGAATGTTTCCTCATTGTGTATTCACATTCTCCTGACACTCTGCATTACCCTCTTGCTTTTTAATCACCTTTTCACTGTTTGTTCTTAATCTTCACTTCTGTTATTGACCAACCCTTTTGCCTCATTATTAATCTTTTGCATGGCCAAACAAATCAAGCACATGATTTTGAGACTTACTCATACATAGCTTTTTTGTCTGTCGTCATGCATGCTGTGCTCTTTCTCTCCTGCCCTTTTCCCTCACTTTGTGTTTCCTTCCCTTGTCTCTTTTCACGCTCCACTCACTTCGATTAAAGCTTCCCAACTTTCTGGTCGCCTAGTGACACTCCACTATACAACCTGGAACCCTGTGAGCCGCTGCCCTTCGACGTGGCACGTTTCCGTGGTCTCACGGCCTCGCTTCTGCTGGATCTGACCTACCTTACCAGTATCCATGAGGAAACAGCCGCGAAGCTCAGCGCGCGACGCCACGACAAGAAGCATCGCAACACAGCTTCAACCGGGCATGAGCCAACCAATAATGAAGACAAAGCAGACAATGAGGGACCCAACCGTAATGAACCAAAGGACAGTGCTGGAACTCCATCTGGAACAGTTCCAAATGCAGTGACCTCAGATCTGCGTGTGTCTCACAGCCTGGATGAGGTGAAGGTACATGTGGCACCCAACTCAAAGTCAGAGAGTGAGATCTTCTCTGTGGCTGGTGGTGGAACAGGTGGGAATGAGGCCCTTTTCTCAGCAACTCCTCACACTCCAGCTGAGGGGAACAAGAAGAAGGGCCACGAGCACGGCTCCCGCAGTCATGAGCCGTGTCCTTCCTTTATTGCCACTCAGTCGGAGATCCACGCTGTGCAGCTGTCCTACCTTTACCTGGGAGCCATGAAGACCCTCAGTGCGCTGCTTAGCTGCAGCAAGTATGCTGAGCTGCTCCTTATACCGAAGGTAATAGAGATTGTTATATATACACAAATTCATAAGCACTTAGATGGTCTTCATTGAAATGATGCAGGATATTTTATAACACGGCTAATTGGAATATATGCTAATTTGTTATGATATCTGAAAATAAATAGCACTCAGTGTGAAGCACCTGGTAGCTCAGTGTAGCATAGACATTGCTTGAAACATCACACTTAATTAAAAAAAATTATGCATTTATACACGTTACCAATCAGTCTCAACATTTTTATTTCTGCACCTGTTTTAAACAGTAATTGTATGTTTTACTTAGAGTTTATTGAGCTTCTTATTTCATGAAGGTAAGTTTATCTCCCAAGTAAGGTGGCTGATTTGAACCGATTCTCAAACCCATGACAGATCCCGCGACAGTTGCACTCTCTATTTTGTTGTCTAACATAAAGGTGTTACCGGAAGCAGCGCCCAGCGGGCACAATGCTGATCTGAATGCCAGCACCAGTGGAAGTACAGCTGCCACGTCTCCAGTGTGCCAAGAGGAGGTGGAGATGCGGGCAGCTCTGCAGTTTCTCATGCGCCATATGGTGAAACGGGCGGTCATGCGCTCCCCCATTAAGAGAGCCTTGGGCTTGGCAGACCTCGAGAGGGCACAGTCCATGATCTACAAGCTAGTGGTCAATGGACTTCTGGAGGAGCCCAGCGTGGGAAAGGCCAAGCCGGGTGAGACCACACTTGCCTTTAGGAGAGGATTTCATTGCTGTTGCCCTCATTTTAGTCCAAGATGTAATATGAACAAGTTGAAAACCCAGTGTTAAGTGCTTTAGAAGAATGGAGGTAAAACCAAAAAAAAAGGCTATAGACACATTTGGTGTTGTTCACTTAAGAAATTGTATAGTTATAGAATTGACTGAAGTAATAATTCTGTCAGTATGACATTCCATCATTGCATTCTGTCTGGAGATTGGTGCACTCTGGATTTCAGCGGTGCCTCCTTTGACTGTGTGGATGAAGCGACACTTTGGTCTGTTTTACTGGTTCAGCAGCAATCGACCGGTTCCAAACAACGTGTTTTCGTCTTCCTTAGGGGTTCGAAGTGAACCGGAGGGTGAGGGGGAGGGTACAGAGGGGGAGCAGTTGGCACAAACCCCAGTCACCACCAGCCCCTCTGCCTCCAGCACCACTTCCTTTATGAGCTCCTCGCTAGAGGACACCACCACAGCTACTACACCTGTTACTGACACAGAGACTGTCCCTGCCTCTGAGTCTCCAGGGGTCATGCCTCTCAGCCTCCTCAGGTCAGAACAGATGGCTGCACATATTGCCAATCAGCAGTGTGAATGATTAACCTCGTTTTTCATTCATGATTACATGAATATGAATATTTTAATCCTTCTCTCTGTTGTGACAGACAAATGTTCTCTAGCTATCCAACCACCACTCTGGTTCCAACCCGTCGAGCACAAACGCCCCCAGTGTCATCGCTGCCAACCTCGCCTTCTGATGAAGTTGGTCGCAGGCAGAGCCTCACCTCCCCCGACTCCCAGCCCAGCAGACCACAGAACAGAACAGGCACCTGTAAATATGCCAGACCCCCATCTACATCTTGCTGTTGTGCTATTAAAAGCTTTGATGCCCCCAAGACTGCATAAACATTGGGTTTTCCTGCCGATTGCAGAGGAAGGTGTTCCTAAGTTTGTTGGCATGAATAAAAAGTTGAATACCAGAATCGAACGGCTCCAAATCGAATGGGTTTGAGCTGATACTACACAGTGGAGACACAGCTATAGATCCCTAGCTATAGATCCCTAGCTATAGATCCCCAGCTATAGGTCCCCAGCTATAGATCCCCAGCTATAGGTCCCCAGCTATAGATCCCCAGCTATAGGTCCCCAGCTATAGGTCCCCAGCTATAGGTCCCCAGCTATAGGTCCCCAGCTATGAGTCCCCAGCTATAGATCCCCAGCTATAGGTCCCCAGCTATAGATCCCCAGCTATAGGTCCCCAGCTATAGGTCCCCAGCTATAGGTCCCCAGCTATAGATCCCCAGCTATAGGTCCCCAGCTATAGGTCCCCAGCTATAGGTCCCCAGCTATAGATCCCCAGCTATAGATCCCCAGCTATAGGTCCCCAGCTATAGGTCCCCAGCTATGAGTCCCCAGGTATGAGTCCCCAGCTATAGGTCCCCAGCTATAGGTCCTCAGCTATAGGTCCCCAGCTATGAGTCCTCAGCTATAGGTCCCCAGCTACGAGTCCCCAGCTATAGGTCCCCAGCTATGAGTCCCCAGCTATAGGTCCCCAGCTATAGATCCCCAGCTATGAGTCCCCAGCTATAGGTCCCCAGCTATAGATCCCCAGCTATGAGTCCCCAGCTATAGGTCCCCAGCTATGAGTCCCCAGCTATAGGTCCCCAGCTATAGGTCCCCAGCTATGAGTCCCCAGCTATAGATCCCCAGCTATAGATCCCCAGCTATAGGTCCCCAGCTATGAGTCCCCAGCTATAGGTCCCCAGCTATAGGTCCCCAGCTATAGGTCCCCAGCTATGAGTCCCCAGCTATAGGTCCCCAGCTATGAGTCCCCAGCTATAGGTCCCCAGCTATAGGTCCCCAGCTATAGGTCCCCAGCTATAGGTCCCCAGCTATGAGTCCCCAGCTATGAGTCCCCAGCTATGAGTCCCCAGCTACAGATCCCCAGCTATAGATCCCCAGCTATAGGTCCCCAGCTATAGGTCCCCAGCTATGAGTCCCCAGCTATGAGTCCCCAGCTATGAGTCCCCAGCTACAGATCCCCAGGTTGCCCTGCGATCCCTGCTTGCTTTAGCTTCGTACCATACACACATTTCATTCTAATTCTCTTTCTACTGTTGTCCGGTCTTAACTGCAGCTCTGTCAGACCCCAGCAGCAGGCTTTCAACATCCCCACCTCCTCCTGCCATTGCTGTGCCCCTGTTGGAGATGGGCTTCTCCTTGCGCCAAATCACCAAAGCTCTCGAGGCAACAGGTCAGTCACTCCAGGTCCCCACCAAGATGATTACAAGCACATTTCATTTTGTGCTGAATCAGCGTCCAGCTTCGTTCGTATTTTTACTAACGCAAGTGAGGTAGACAGTTTACCAAGTACAAACAACACTTCACATTGAATACCAGTGTGAATGTAAAGCAGTGCTACAGACCTGCAGTAAGTAAGACATTAACATTTGGACAGAGTTCATAGGATCATTAAAAAAAAAATCATGGAATTTGAAAATTGCAATTTCCAGGCCTTGAAAAGTATTTGAAATTTGTATGGAGTCAGAAGATGGATGAAAAGGTATGAAATGAGCTTCACAAATATCTGCATATACGTTTTTCAGTTCATAGAGACTCAAAAACATCATTGTGCACCACGCAGCTTGTCACAAATCTTAGTTAAATGTGCGCTGGTAAATTTTGAGGTGGATTTGTGTGTTAATTGATCATGAGTAAACAGACATTTCAGGGAATGTATGGTCACAGAAGTTTCCCTCAGATGTGGAGGAGTCATGTCTGTTTTTGTTTGGCGATAGTCCACAATCAGCTATTAGTGGCCTTATCAGGACCAGTATAACATTTTACCAAAGGATGTTGGGTGTGTATTCCTACCTTCTTCAGGTGCGAGAGGGGAAGCAGATGCTCAGAACATCACAGTGCTGGCCATGTGGATGATTGAGCATCCAGTCACAGAGGATGAGCACGATGAGCCTCGCACCAGAGGCAGTGGTGTGAGCAGCGAGGTGCCGGACTCTTCCTGTTCCGGTGCAACAGCTTCTGCAGGAGGCAAATCTCTGGATAGGAGCTCGTACCTTTGCTCCCCGGGAGATATAGCCAGTGCAGATGCTTCAGAAATGGAGGAGGGCTTCAGTGAGAGGTACAGAATGAGGTGTCAGTATTGGAGCGTTTCCACTGGCTCACTTCGGCTCAGCTCGGGTGGGGTTGGCTTGGTTTGGCCCCGTTTCCATCGGCCCCAACACCATACTAACCGTTACCATTTTGGTCCCTGCTCCGTTGGGTTCCAAGCGAGCCAAGTGGGGACTAGAATGTGACGCTGATTGGGAAACTTACCCACTTACATCGTCTACTTCCTATCATCCTGGCCTCGGCAGAATCCTGGTCATGGCTTGGTGAAGTCTCTTCTTCTTTTCTGTTTTACCGCTTGAAGCCTCGCCTGTCTGTCCTCCCTCACTTTTAGTTGAAGCAAAAACCACTGATGAGCAGCAGGCGTCACGCTGCCTCCACGTCCTCTGTTGTTGTTGTTGTGTCGCGCACTGATTATGCCGGGGAACCCTCGGCCAGTGAGTCCACCCACGCTGACGTGTCACCGGTGCTAGTGGGAATGCACCTGTGCCGAGCTGAAGTGAGCCGGTGGAAACACGGCCTTGGAGTCTTCATATTACTGAGCCTCAATAGAATGAGTCCAAATAAATGTTACTACCTGTGATAGAGTTTACGTTATAATCTTGGAACAAAGTATGGGGAAACATTTTCAAATCTAGTTGTTCCTTCCACATGTAAAATATGCATCATTTATTGTTTCATCAGGCGCTTTCACACCGGCCACCGAGCCGCTAATTCACCCGTCTTTTTTGTGGCTTGGTCCAAGGTTTCAGACAGAGCGCGGCAAATTGGGGGTCATTTTAAGCCCTGGGCTATTCCTCCTCCGAGGGTTCACTTGTTGCTGCCTCCACTGCTATGTGAATCCAAGCCGTCAATGTGCCGGCTCGGCGTGAGGTGGGCGGAGGTGTCGTGCTGACGCAAACATTATGCTCACCAGTTCTCCCACCTCAAACACCTGGGAGAATGTCAACACCAACGCTGCTGGCAGCCAGAGCGGCGAGCTGCTGTTTTGAAACGTACGGACTGTCACGGGCTGAATATTCTCCTGACGTATGTGTTGTACGTCACAGGTCACGCGCAACTACGTGCTGCACGTCATGTCACATGTTTACACCCACACACACGGTGGCTTGTTTGGAAAGAGGAATATTACACCTCCATTTCACACAGACAAGACAGCAAATTCCTGCCTCCACCGGGCTGAAAATTTGGCACATTCTCAGACTAAAAAGGTCTTTTGTGTAGGCTTGACATTTTATAACAACTAAACATCCAAACAAAGTCGATATGCTTTTGCTGGAAGCCAGAGAGTTGAGAGAGACAACTCAGGAATGGTTGTTCTGAAGGGCTCTCAGCAGGGAGATGAAATGCTTTAAATGCTACTTGATGCAATCATGTCAGAAGCTTGAATTTGAAATTCTTAAAGGTGAAGAAATTACAGGTTTCAAAGGTGTTCATAAACGTATCATGGTTAGGTGAAATCCAAACGTATGTGTTCCATCACTCATGCTGCGGTTCTGAAAACACTGCAGTTTATTGTAAAATGTTCACGACCAATAATAAGTTCAAAAAATGATGTCTATTTTGTGCTTTGGTAGTCCCGAGGGCCTGGAGCAGGACAGTGCATCAGCTTCCAGTGGCGCTCCCCTCAGAGGCCGCACTGCTGCTGGGAGGAAACACCGCTTTGACCTAGCGGCACGCACGCTGCTGGCCCGGGCTGGTGAGAGGATTCCTCAAAGTCATCATTCTGTTTGTACATTTTGCCAAAACAAAGTGCCGTCTCACCTTCAAGCCCTACACCTCATGTTTCCTCTCCTTCTTAGCTGGGCTGTACCGCTCAGTGCAGGCACACCACAGCCAGTCACGCCGGGAGGTCCCATCGCTTCAACAGCAACCAGACCCGGGTGCCCTGTACGACTTCAACCTCGATGAAGAGCTGGAGATGGACCTGGACGAGGAGACCATGGAGGCCATGTTTGGCCAGGACCTTGCCAGTGACACCGACATTCTGGGAATGTGGATCCCGGAGGTACTGGACTGGCCAACATGGGTGTGTGTGACTTTATGCTATGGCCAGAGGCTGCCATC
Source organism: Aulostomus chinensis (assembly GCF_037954235.1). Lineage (NCBI taxonomy): Eukaryota > Metazoa > Chordata > Actinopteri > Syngnathiformes > Aulostomidae > Aulostomus > Aulostomus chinensis. The sequence continues at coordinate 5,176,985 of NC_141321.1, forward strand.
ACCTCCTGCTCTTAATCTGGGCTGCATTACTTCCCACTCACTGTACATTGATGTGTGCATGCTGGATCTCCACCTGTATTGTCAGGTTTATAAAACACTCACTTTATCGTGTTGAATGGCATGAGATGAAAACCGAAGAACTAGAACAAAATGGTAGCATAATTCTGGCTGCTGCTTGAACAGTGATTTCATTGACTCATATGTCTAAATACCACATTTCATGGATGCTGTTCATTTTTTTTTTGAAGCCCTGAAACTTCGACTTGTGTCTTTGTTTGTCCTCATTTATGTAAATGCGTGTTGTCTTCTCCGCTGTTGTGCCACACTTCACAGCATGTATGTGAGACTGATGATCGAGATGAAGTGGTGGTGTGTGAGCTGTGTGAAGCAAACGTGGCCAACTTCAATCAACACATGAAGAAAAGCCACCCAGGCTGTGGCCGCAGTGCCAACCGGCAAGGCTACCGCAGTAACGGCTCTTATGTCGATGGCTGGTTCGGAGGGGAGTGTGGCAGTGGAAACCCCTACTACCTGCTGTGTGGGGCCTGCAGAGAGAAGTACTTGGCCATCAAAAGCAAGGCCAAAGTTCCCATCGTGGAGAGGTAGATACGCTGACATGGACAGGGACTGATTTTAATGAGTCCTCTTTATGTAGCTACAAAGTTATAACTTTGTCTGTGCGTATGCATTCAACAGTGTTCAATGTTTCAGTGTTATTAAGGTTCTTTTATGGCTTGGTGTTCAGAATGAAACTGGTAACTACGGGTGTAAATGATGCTAAAAAAGGAACAGGGCGCTAGACTGTACAGATGTCTTCACAGCAGCTAATAAGAAGCAAAATATCACCAAGCTAAATTCTACTTTAGTTCTAAATTGAAGTTTTCAATGATTTCGAAATTAGTCCTAGTACCCTGGAGGAAAAGATCTTTGTTGTCTAACCCAGAAGTTAGCATTGCCATTTCAATAAAAATCCAACAGTCCAGCATTTTATATTGGATTTTGGATTATTTCTGAAATCAGGTCTGTGGCAAACAAAGGATTATCAGACTTACGCAGTTTGTTTTGCAAATTTTTGAGGGGCAAAGTCAGTCACGGGTTAAAGCTCGAGTTAAACTGGACCAAGCTAACAGCTATGGACCAAGCTAACAGCTATGGACCAAGCTAACAGCTATGGACCAAGCTAACAGCTATGGACCAAGCTAACAGCTATGGACCAAGCTAACAGCTATGGACCAAGCTAACAGCTATGGACCAAGCTAACAGCTGAATGTCTTTGATGCCACCACAACTTGCTTCTCGCTGCTCCTGTTTTTGCCATGATGATGTGTAACGTCTGGGGCAGCCTCTGTAGTCCTTGAGCCACTTGAGAGAAGGAGCTATTTTAAGGCACATAAATGTGCCAAAATTCCCTCATTTGGAAGTCAACAGATTCTCCTGGGTTCACGCCTGAGGGGGCAAGGAGCAACATATGTGAAGCAGTATTGTTGCCAGCACCAGTGCATACCTCAGATGCAAAAAAAAGGCACGTGCCTGCAGCCAGGTGCAGCTAGCAGTAGTATTCTTTAGCGTTTAGGCTTTTAACTCCCACATACAATGTCATGCAATTTAAAACCTTACAAATACATGTCTGAAGTAAGGACTGTGATTAACACTAAATTAAGACATTTGAGGGTTTTCTTTTTGTTCTTACAGCATAGATTATCAGTAAATACCGTATGTGTGTATTAAGAAGCAGTCAAAAGGACGGTTGTTAACAAGTAGGCAAACAGTGCTACCAAGCGGGCCGTAGACTTGAAGCATCACCGTGCCAAAATCAGACCCAGAGGGATTTGAGTCGTGCTGATGCTGAAGTGCATTGCTGATGTAGTTTGCTCATAGCAGGACATTGGCGCTGTCCTTTGAACAGTTGCAGTTAGGCTTCAAAGGTCATACAGGTGGTGTTCTTTTGTGAAGATTATCGTGCTAAGCAGAACATGTAAGTCCAATAAACTTTTGTTTTCCGTGACAATCACCTTGGCGTGTGGTCAGGAAACCCATGGTGATGCTGCTCCCAGCTGGTCGGCCTACAGAAGTTCCTCATCCCTGTGGTCTGTTTGTATGTTAGACCTGCTGATTCTAGGCTTGTTTACACAGGCAGACCCAGAAGAAACTCCTTCTACACTCCAGGAAAGCAGAGGAGGCGTTCATGTATTAGACTGAGGCAGAAACCTGCGTACAAATTACTTCCTTAAATTAAAGACAAAAAAACTGCTTAATTTACTCCTTTTGTTTTATTCTGTGTGGATTCAGATATAAAGGACAGGCTCCTGACCTCCTGGGAAAGCAGGACAGTGTCTATGAAGGTAAAGTGTATCGTTCTAAGATGGGCTATCGTTTGCTCCATGTTCCGTGCTGCGATCTTTGAGTTCATATGTGTGTGTCTGTGTGTCCCACGACAGAGGATTGGGACATGCTGGATGTTGATGAAGATGAGAAGCTGACGGGGGAGGAGGAATTTGAGCTGTTGGCAGGCCCATTAGGTCTTAGTGAGCGCAGAATTGTCCCTGAAGCTGTCCAGTTCCCTGACAGCGACCCGCTGGGAGCCTCTGTAGCAATGGTGACAGCCACCAACAGCATGGAGGAGACTCTCCTGCAGATAGGTGAGCTTCCTAAATATCGGCAGTGTCACAGACTGGTGACTTGAGACCTACGCGCCTGGGTATCATGTTTACTCACTGTTCAGCTGTTCATGTCATGCTGCTTGGTTACTCTTTACTTTCTGCTACACACAAAACAAAGCATCCAAACTGCCGCATGACCTGAAACTTTGCTCTCTTAGTTACGACTGGTCATGATAAAGAACAGAACCGTTCAGTTTCAGCCGTCTTTATCCACATGCTATCATTCTCAAAACAGAGTGAAACTGCAAGAAACAAAACTACATCCAAACCGTGATTTTACCTGTTTAGCGATCAAGTCCACAAGTTCATTCCTGTTTCTACCTTGTGGACTTGGATATTTTGAGGAAACTGTAAAAGCACCATATTGAATTTGTGGCTCTTTTTCAGGCTGTCAGACCTCAGTGGATAAGAGTTCATCAGGCAGGGTGACCCTTGGGGAGCAGGCAGCAGCCCTGCAGAACCCACATGACCGTGTGATGGCGCTGAGGAGGGTGACCGCTGCAGCTCAGGTGCTGCTTGCAAGGACCATGGTGATGAGAGCCCTGTCCCTGCTCTCTGTCAGGTAGCTTTCACCAACACCAGCAGATGACCACACCCTCCTGACAGGAGACACAGCGTCCTGCTTTTTTGGGGGGGGTTTTTGTCAAAGTTCAGTGAGCGTCATTCATGAAACATCTTTACTCGTCCACAAGAAAGGATCATAAATGAGGCCCAAATTTATCTTCTTGCATTCGCTGAAACAAACACTAGCAACTCTGGAAATTAATTAATCTCACTCCTATTGATCAAATGAAATGAACATTTTTGTTGCCTAAATTTGCTCTGGTTACACAATGTTGGATGATCCTCTTACCTTCCCTCTGTCTCTCTCCCTTCATCTCCTCCACCCTTTCTCTCCTGCTCTTCAGTGGCTCCAGCTGCAGCCTTGCAGCAGGCTTGGAGTCTCTTGGTTTGACTGACATCAGGACGCTGGTCAGGCTCATGTGCCTGGCGGCAGCTGGTCGAGCTGGTCTTTCCACCAGTCCTGCATCGGGCTCTGGCCATGCTGAAAGGCCCCGTGGGGCTGCCAAGGCGAGCAAACCCATCTCCTGTCTGGCTTACCTCAGTACGGCAGTGGGCTGCTTGGCCTCCAACAGTCCCAATGCCGCCAAGCTGCTGGTCCAGCTCTGCACTCAGGTACAGAATGCTCCTCTTGAAACATGTCTTTATTACATTTAGCTCAGCCTTGAGATCTGGTTTAGCTGCTTGTTGTGAAGATTTGTGTTCTGGAGCAGTTCAACCGTCAGGGATGTGGTTGTTTTTTTTAAGCAAGTTCCTGTTATTCAACCCCCAAATCTGCTTAGTCATTTCAGATGTCACTGTTGTGTTTTTTACATGAGTCACTGCAGAACCTATGATGGGTCTGAATGATAAAAAGTCTCTGAGAGAGAAGGGACGGCATTTAACAGGGGATTTAGTCTGAAGAAAGTTTAGTACGGGCCAGCCTGGTGGAGCAGTGGTCCTCCCTGTGGCCCCCATCAAGAAGGTTGTGGGTGGAGCCCCGGCTGCAGCACGGGGTCTTTCTGGGTGAGTCTCCATGTTCTCCCTGTTCCTGCTGGGTTCTCTCTGGTACTCCAGCTTCCTCCACAGTCCAAAGACATCAAGAGGGACCAGGTTAATCCAGACTCTAAATTGACCGTAGGCGTGGCTGGGAGAGCCAATGGTTGTCTGTCTCTATGTGTTGGCCCTGCCATGGACTGGTGACCTGTCCAGGGGGAAGGCTGCTGGGATAGGCTCCACCCCCACCACCCTGAACAGGAGAAGAGGGGGAACATGGAGGGATGGAAATTTTCGTACTGTAAATGTGATGCATAATGCTAACTGATCCTCATCAAAGACATACTTCCAAATTCTAATTTTGAAAGTATAGTTAATTATGCTGTCATCAGTTTCTTTTGTCTACACATTAAAGCAGCCAATCACCCCTGGAGCTTCTTTCTTCTGCAGAACCTGATCTCTGCAGCCACAGGCATGAATCTGACCACCGTGGACGACCCCATCCAGAGGAAGTTCCTACCCAGCTTCCTGCGCGGTGTCGCTGAGGAGAACAAGCTCATCACCTCTCCAAACTTTGTGGTCACGCAGGCACTGGTGGCCCTGCTGGCAGATAAAGGGGCCAGACTCCGACCTGCTTATGACAAGGCCGACATGGAGAAAAGAGGTACAGTATGGAGACGTGGTGGACGAGGTGTGCAGCAGCTGCACTGACTTGCTTGCCTTTGTCATTGCTTCTATACATTTCTTTTTTCCCAAATCTGCATTTGTGCAAGCTGTCGCATTGTTTAGAGTTGCAACAATTATACATGAAAATGAATCATTCCTGGAGATGATTCATCAAATTATTGCACCGGCTCCGTCTGATTTTGTATTCATAATTGAATAAAAGCATGCAGTGACTTTATGCTTTGAAGACTTTCACAAGAAGACAGTGTCTTATATATCTTACTGATTTAGGTCTCATGTATTTGCGTATGTCATTATTCATCAGATTTGACTGCTAAAGGAACTCGCCGGTTTTTGGGAAACACGCTTGTAGTCCATCGTCTTCAGAGCCTGACTTAAGGATGGAGACCCTTCACTTGAGGGAGCTGGGACTCTCAGAGACCAGCTTACTGCTAGTTAGCGTAAGGCAGTGAATGGTAGCGGATGAGCCTGATAGCATAGCAACATGGTGCTGCCGAGCCTCTCCTCCCTATCACGCAGAGACTCTTCACTGGTGGCATAGAACCAAAGTCATTTGGTTGGTTCCACTTCACTGACTCATCCTATGAATTTACATAACGTTCTGCAGCAGACGCCACGGTGACATTGTTTTGAATGAGCGGCTCCTTTCTCACAGCTGTCATCTGAGGCTGTTAATACCTCCCCTGCTGGATCAGGTGGAAGAATCTCTTCCCCCTTTCTGTCTTGTACTTCTAGACAGAGGGCAAACGTAACTGGGCTGTAATATTCCTGCCATGGAGGCGCTGTCTGAAGGGAGCCTCGGTCTGTTCTGGGCCAGATAGGCCAGGTTGAGAGTCCTCATGTGTTCAGATGTAATCCTCTCTTCTCTATTCAGCCATGATAATCAACAGCAGTCGCTCTTGGAGGTGTTAACAGTTGTTTGGTTTTATTGACCAAAATTAACCTGCAGGGATGCAGCACAGAGGAGCGAAGGGTTTCTATCTTCGATGGACAAGAAGTGTTTTTCCCAAAAAGTTCCTTCAGTCTCTCATTCACTCATGGCTCCTGTTTGTGCTATGAAAGCACCACATCTGTTTCTCTTCACTTGATTCACCTGTTGTTTTTTTCTGTGCTTTTTGTGTCATTTTCTTTTGTACACCTTCTGTCACTCACCGGGCAACCTTCTCATCTTGTTCTCCATGTCGAGCAGGTCTAATTGCGCAATTATATGCCCATCCTTCCCATAATCCCTCCGCTGTAGGCCCTCTGGAGCTAGCCAATGCTCTGGCGGCCTGCTGCCTGTCCTCCAGGCTTTCATCACAGCACCGCCAGTGGGCTGCCCAGCAGCTGGTCCGCACACTGGCCGCTCATGACCGTGACAACAACCAGAGCCGGCCGCAGACTTTTGCCGACATGGCAGGGGACCTGAGAAAGTGTTCCTTCATCAAACTGGAGGCTCACCAGAGCAGAGTGAGTCAACACAGGGACCGGAGCCTTCCCTCGCTGGTGGAGAACTCAGGAGTGGTTTGGTATGAAATACATCGCTATTCTGTTTCCCTCAGGTCCTCAGTTGCAGCTGGTGCAGTAAGAAAGGCCTGCTGGCCACCAGTGGCAATGATGGGACAGTTAGAGTGTGGAATGTAACGAAGAGCCAGTACACCCTCCAGCAGACCTGCATCTTCAATAAAGAGTGAGTCCCCTGAAACACCACGAGCACCGTTGTTCCTCCACAGACCTCAGAACGCTCTGAACCGTGTTTCGTTTGGAACGGAAAACGCACCTGGTGCATCCCTGCAAATAGCTGTAGCAAAGTTGTGCTTCTCAAGGTCTCCGTATCTTCTCTCTGCAACTACATTGTGTCTTCTTCCTTTGGTCAAAGCTTCAAGCTTTCATCTTTGGATTTTCCACATGAGCAGTGAATGTATGTCAGGCTGTACAGTCCTACAACTGCCTGCAAATGATGCTCTTATTATGTTGAACAGTACAAAAGAAATGCTGCAGAAGTTGCTGTATTTCTTATACACTTTTGCTATTTCTATACATTTAGTTTAGAAAAATTGTTTTTTGCAAACAGCACTGCACATCTGTTCGTTTGAGAAGCACACATTTCAAGTTATCAGTCATTTTTGTGCTTTTTCGATAACCGAGAACACAGACCAATGAAACCATTTGCTTATCATGCGTCGATTGAAAATCGCAATAATTACAACATACAGCAACCAAATTGTGCAGCACTCTTACGCTGTTACCACACTCTGAACACTTGTGTTATGTGTCGGATGGGTGTTCAGAAGGGAAACAGTTTGCTAACACGTTACACGTAACAGGCCCCTGGCTGATGGCAGTCAGATGTCAGTTGTCAGCTTTCATCACCTCTAAGTGCCCTGTTGTTTCTGTCGTCCCACCAGTGACGGTTCTTCAGACGAGGCCTTGGGATCGCCGGGTGATTTCGGCTCATCTCCTCTGGCTTGGAGTGTCACTGGAAAATATCTGGCCTCTGCTATGGAGAAAATGGTCAACATCTGGCAAGTAAATGGTAAATGGTCCAGCTTCTCTGGAGAGGCATTCATTGTTTTCATAGCATATGTTACTTAGGACACGCGTGCTGGTCCATGTGGTGCAGACACATTTAGATCTCCAGCTTGGGCAGCAAACTGTCACTGCAGCATCTCTCAGATGATCTTTGTCCTCACGCACTCTCAGACTCTCAGCCACTCCTCGGTCACATGCTCAGTTCTTGTCCACGCTCCTTCCTCTCCACCCTCTCCCTCCTCCTCTTCCACTCTCGGGGAGCTAGCTCACTGAAGCTAAAGCTAAGCTAGCCCCTGGCCCGAGTCAGAGTTGCATTAAATGTTGTTTAGGTGGTTGAGGTTTATTAAGTGGAACAATGATGAGCAGTGACAGAACACTGATGTTCTGTTGTCAGCCGGGCATCATGTCAGCTACACATTACAAGCTCACCCTCGCCACCCATCCCGCCCACGCCAGCTACGCCTGCTGACCTGCTTAAGACTCCAGCTTGTGATGATTAAACGCCGCTGTGAGGCTTCTACTGCTGAGTCACGACAGTGCACTTCCTTTACTCAGAGGTCTGACAGGATAAAGCCGTGAATAAGAACTGCTTCTTGGGTATTTTTCCTCCAGTTATGTGAATGTAAACTTGAATATATCCTGTACTGTCTGTTAACTGTCACTTTGTCAGGACACGGTTGTCATTGTGGGTTTGCACCGAGTCACTCTGGGATTTGAGTTGTCTTGTCAAACTGCTCATCTTCTATTACGCAGGGGAGGTCCCCAGAATCTGAAAGAGAGGCTTTAAGATTTTATAGCTGCCATTAAAGATAAATATGCCCTCAGACTAGTTGTGGTCCAATTATCACTTCATGCCTCCCTCCATACACCCGCCAGCCTGCACCATCTGTTCTCGGCTGCTCTCAGTTGCCCCGAGGAGGAAAGTCCACAATTATGTTGCTATGAACTTTCATGAGCACATTTGATGATTCTTTTTTAAATCTGTATGTGTCCTTCACACTCAAGCAATGAAACCCATCCTGTGTGTTTTTATTCTCTTCAGGCATTCTTAATTACTTCGCTCATGGGTCATAATTTTTCTAAAGACTCTTCAAACATCTTGTAGTGTGTGAACATGCAGTTTCAGCGGCAGGGGCTCAGTTCTGAACCGGCTCTGATCCTTTTAAGGTGGTAAAGGCCTTTTGGATGTGCAGCCTCACTGGGTGTCTGCACTGGCTTGGCCTGAAGAGGAGGCAGAGACTCTGTGGTGTGGGGAGCCCACTGACATGCTGCTGGTGGGACGAATGGACGGATCCCTGGGCCTCATAGAGGTACAGGATACCTCTGTCATGCACCGCACAGAGCTGGAGCACTGCTGCAGGAAAGATGGTAAGACTGATTCTTGTGACACGTCCTAACTGCCCAGATGTCGGTGGTCTACCTGTTGCTGATGCTTAAGCTGGGACTAAGTGAAATGTTGTCTTCACTCAGTGGCTGTGTTGCACATTGCCTGGTACAGTGAAGACAAGCCTTTTGCTGTGGGCTACGCAGATGGCAAGCTGCTGATCGGATCCAAAGAGCCTTTAGAAAAAGGAGCCATTGTGGTCATCGATGCGCACAAGGTAGAGCAGAACTGGTTTCAGCTTCAAATTTGCTGCAGATGTTGCTGCAGAACTGAATCTGTATGTTGTATTTTTGTCCAGGAGTCAATCACTGGTATGAAGTGGAGTCCAAATGGTCAGATATTGCTGACCTGTGCCAAAGAAGAGACAGTCAAGCTTTGGGCCGGTCCTGACACTCACTCTGAGTCAGGCTCTGGTTGGCGCTGCCTGCAGAGCATCAGACAGCCTTCCCTGGTTAACAGTGTGGCCTGGTGCAGCCTCCCTGGACGTGGCCCTAAACCCCTCAGCATGCTAGCTATGTAGGTTGTTTTACGATACCAATCGAGTCTTTGTGCTTAAAAACGGGAGGTGAATTCTTGAGAGTCATGGCACAAAGTGTAAAGGTTAAAGGAAGTCATTATCATGGCTCCAAGGTCAGACAAGGACTGAACGTATTAACTCTGCTCTGGCTTTCATCAGGGTCAAACACAATCACACACTCAATTCACTTTTGATTTTGTTTCTCTGTTTTAAAAATTCTCATAAAGAAGTTACATTTTTAGCTTTTGGGACTGTCAGTCAGCTTTAAATGTTCTCTCTGACTTGTACTTTTAACTTCTGGAAAGACACAGAACGGCATTGTTTTGTTTCATGTGGTCCTGAAAAACCAAGGACCTTTCCCAGGCCACAGTAAGATTTGAAAAATAAACCAAGTCCCGAATGATTTTGGAAAAGTCACATGTGCTTTAAAATGTGCTTTATGAATACCTTCATACACATTTATTTGTTGAGGTCTTCTGTGAAAAATCTACTTTGTTTTACCAGTTTTATTGTGAGTCCAACCCTGCCTGCTGATTTGAACTCAACTCCTGCTGCATGATTAAGATAAAGACTTGAAAACTCCCCAAGCATCTTGATGGATCCAACTCATGGTTACTCACTGCTTGGTCCTTGAAACTGAAGTGCACCCAAACATTGCACTGCTCTTATGTATCCCGTCTGGAATTTCAATCTCCTGGGCTTGAATGTTGATACGATATAATAAAATACAATACAATGGAGAAAAAAAAACATATATATATATATATATATATATATATATATATATATATATATATATATAAAATTGCTTTATTGGTTTTATTGTACAGCCATAGGATCTTGTTCCTCTGGGAATATATTTTGTTTTACTTTGTATCTAACCAGGTAGAGTTTTATAACTTCTACTTTGTTAGTTCTTCACAGGAAAAATTTAAAAAATATCAAGGAAAAGTTCCCATTTTTGTCCTTCAGAACACAGCGAGAAATGCTCCCCTAAAATACTGCATGTCATGTAAATAATCCCAAAGTCAAAACGTGGTGCATTAGAGGCCAGATGTGTCTGATGTACGTCTGGTGTTTGATAGACTTTCATGTTGCTGTGTTTTTCAGATGCTACCAGAATGGTCTGGTCTCCGTGTGGACTGTTCCTCAGGTCATCTCCAACTTCCCAGAATCCTGTTCCTCTGACTCAGAGGGATGGTGGGAGAATGATGCAAAACCAAAATTTATGGTACTTATAAAGTTGGTCTTTCTTTTTCTTTTTGGGGGGGGGGGGGGGGGTACGCTGGTACTGCGGTTCTCCGGCTTCCTCCACAGTCCAAAGACATCAAGAGGGACCAGGTTAATCCAGACTCTAAATTGACCGTAGGCGTGGCTGGGAGAGCCAATGGTTGTCTGTCTCTATGTGTTGGCCCTGCCATGGACTGGTGACCTGTCCAGGGGGAAGGCTGCTGGGATAGGCTCCACCCCCACCACCCTCAACAGGAGAAGCGGGAGAAGATGGAGGGAGGAATGGAGGGAGGGATGGAGGGATGATGGATTTGACCATGGCAGCAGACATGTTTGTTCTTCCCCTCACAAGCTGTCACTCTGGTTATGTTGTAGTCTTCCCGCTGGTCAGAAGATGGAGCAACATGTGTTTTCCAGCTGAAGGGCCACATCACTCCCGTTAGAACGCTGGCCTTCAGCCCTGATGGTCTGGCTTTGGCATCTGGAGGAGTGGGAGGCCTCATGAACATCTGGTCCCTGAGAGTAAGACATACACACTGGTGGAGGTGCTGACACCCTCACAGGTTATGTGTAAGTAATCCAGTGGAAACTGGTCGTAACGTTCATCATTGAAATGCTACCTGGCTGTAGAAAGCCACGCTCAAGCCATGCAGGTAATCATGAGCCAGACTAGCAGCAGCCCTAGGCAGGTAATTGCTCATGAAATCTAACTGACAAGCAGTTTAGATTTTCAAATCTTTCCTCATTAAGCTTGACTTCATGTGCTTGAATAGACAGGCCGCTCCTGATGTGCCAGAGAGCGCAAGCATGAAAGCAGAAAGACAAATGATTCATCACAAACTCACCTGACCAAGCACATCAGTGCGCCAGCAGGTCGTGTCCTCGTAATACCTCACTGATTCTGTTGCGCGTGTTTGGTATCAACACAAGTCCTGCTGTATACGTCCATGAGGTGTACAGCAGCCCTGCCTCCTCACTGGGGACATTCCGTGTGTTCAACAGGATGGGTCAGTGGTCCAGACGGTGGTAGCTGGTCCAGGAGCTATCCAGAGTATTGTTTGGATCCCAGATGTCGGTGTGGCTGTCTGCTCCAACAGGTCAAAGGTAAAAGCTGATTTAAACTTATCAATGATTCCTGCTGCATCACCAAAATAAGAGGCTTTCTCCCTGCACTGCTTCATTTGTCTTTATTCCTGTGGCCGGTTTCTAGGATGTCCTGGTGGTGAATTGCTCCAAAGACTTCATGGCATCCAACCATGTGCTGGCAACTTGCCGCACAGCTCTGAAGAAGCAAGGCGTAGTGGGTCTCAACATGGCGCCTTGCATGAGGGCCTTCCTGGAGAGACTTCCTGTTATGCTGCAGGAGCAGTATGCCTATGAGAAGGTGTGGAACACGTCTTCTTAATAGTCATAAAGTTGAATATCCTGACTCTCTGTGTTGCAAGAGGGATGTTTGCGAAGTCCACCCTTGACCATTTTATTTGAGACCACAGTAGGGAACATTATAGTCAGTCCCCTTCTTACCATACCAGTGATAAACGGACTCGCCTTTCTACCTTGGTGGTGTGGTGTTTCGTTCAGCCACTCGCTCATACACTGATGGTGGAAGCTGCCATGCAAGATGCCAACCTGCTCATCAGGAGCAGTTAGGGGAGTTCAGTGACTCGCTCAGGTGGTTGAGTGGTTAGTGTGCATGTCCCATACGCAGCTAACCCCGGCTTGAATCCAGGCCAGAGGTCACCCCCCCCCCCCTTGTTTCCACCCTAAGGTTAAGTATCTTGCTCAAGGATGCTTTGACAAGGTGAGGATCGAAACCTGCGACCCTTCTGTTGCTAGACAACCACCCCCGCTACAAGCCATGCTGCCCCGAACCCGACTTACAACACAATGAATGCACACAGAAAACTGAAGATCAATCTCCCTGCTGAAATATGAAAAAGGAAGTCATTTTTCACATCTGCAGAACTGTAGATGTGCAAGTTTAGCAGATGCTTCAAGTGATCTGCAGTCTTAGTTTCCTGGGCAAAGTGCTGTGAAGCAGGTGTGCTGAAGGGGGTCAACGTGTGCCTGTCAGCTCTACATTTGTGTCTAAATGATCCCACAGTTGCAGCAAATCTCACCATGAAACAAAATTCAGGATTTTGTGAATGGGCGACTTGTTTACACCCCTCTCTGGAGGTTGTTGTGTAGGTAGACACGGCTTTGAGAAACATGGTCCAACTGCATAACAGTTCACACGAGAGTCCTAGTGTTCAACTGGACAAGGACATATTGAGATGATCATCACCGTTGTGTCCTCCACCTGTAGCCCCATGTTGTATGTGGGGAGCAGCTGGTCCACAGCCCCTACATGCAGTGCCTAGCCTCCCTAGCTGTGGGACTCCACCTGGACCAGCTCCTGTGCTGCCCACCAGTGCCGCTTTACCTCCAACACTGCCCACCAGAGTCGGGCACCGCCGTCTGGAGCGCCAGTGAGTGGGGCTGGTTGGACTGCTTCTCTACGACAGTCAAGGCAGCTGAGGCCCTGGCCCGAGGGGCCACCTTCCCAGAGTCCTTCACTGTTCCTGACCTGGAGCCGGTGCCCAAAGATGAAATGGCTCTGCTAATGGTGAGCGGGGGCCGCTGCTACTGGAGCTGCAATTGATGACGCAACCTGCACTCTCAATATGTCATGTTTATCAGGAACTGTTTTCAACCTTGTTTTGCAGGACAACAGTAAATGGGCATCTGGTATGGATGAACAGATCATGTCCTGGGCCACGTCTAGACCAGAGGTAACTCAGACCCGTGTCTGCATGTACTCTTAGAAAGGTTTCAAGTTAATTCTCTTCAGAATCAGAAAGAGTCAACTTTTTATTTTAACATATTAATTTTTGTGTGTGTTTGGTTCTCCAGGACTGGCACCTTGGAGGGAAGTGTGATGTGTATTTGTGGGGTGCTGGACGCCATGGCCAGCTGGCAGAAGCTGGCAGAAACATCCTGGTGCCAACAACTGCACCTTCCTTCTCTCAGGCACAGCAGGTACACATACAGACCCAGAGACCACCATGTTGCTGAAGCTCTCATTTGTTGAGACACTCAGACTCACACAGTTCGTCCACCATTTTCATTGGGACTGAAAAATCCCATTGATTGCCAATAAATTATATTAAAAACAAAACAAACCACAGGTATTTGTACTTATATGTACGTTGTGTCCCTCCCTGCTAAAAACTGATCCTTGTTGCTGTCCACTGTCACATCTGTTTCTCCCTTGAATTATGTACTTTACATATCAGCAGGCCTGCTGCTCTTCATTCCCTCTGGCTGTTTCATTTTCATCTTCCTTCATCTCCCTGTCACCACCTCTCACCCACCAGGTGGTGTGTGGTCAGAACTGCACCTTTGTGATCCAGCCTAATGGGACTGTGTTGGCCTGTGGAGAGGGAAGCTACGGCCGTCTGGGGCAGGGGAACTCTGACGACCTGCACGTCCTCACCGTCATCTCTGCTCTTCAAGGTGACTCTGAAGGCTGTTCAGTGAGCCCCCTGGACATAGTATTGTTCTCCCTCTCTCTCTCTCTCTCTCTCTCTCCCTCCCTCTCCCTCTCTCCCCCTCTCTCTGCTAGCCTGAACGATGTAGGTATTCGTTTGCATATTGAGCAACACAGTGAGATCTGACCCACGTGGTCACTGGAGGTGCATGTTAATTCCTCGTCCTAACAGGTCCAACAGTCGAGGGCATCTGAAGATCCTGTGGAAGGTTTGATCACACACTCATCTGAATAACATCTGTGATTTACAAATCGGCCACCAAATTCAAAATGGTGTCTTCTTACTCTGCTGCAGTGGGGGGAGGGATGTTTATATGGTTAATAGTCATTGGGCATGTTGCCCCATCACACATCACGCTGTGTGCTTGTTCCATTTCAGTACAGTTGTAATATTTTAAATGTGCCTTGACCACCGTTGTTGTCTTGTGTTCCTCAGGTTTTGTCGTGACTCAGTTGGTGACATCTTGCGGCAGTGACGGCCACTCCATGGCTCTGACAGAGAGCGGCGAGGTGTTCAGCTGGGGGGATGGGGACTACGGCAAGCTGGGCCATGGGAATAGCGACCGTCAGCGCCGACCTAGACAGATTGAAGCCCTACAAGGAGAGGAGGTGGTGCAGGTCAGTCTAGGAGAACAGTGCATGCAGTCAAAGGACTCGTTCTAGGAAAGAGAGAGGACAGTTGTTAGAGCCAATTTCTGTTTCAGTGCCACATTTGAGATTTTATTTCTTGTTTGTCTACAATAGTTGTGCATCCTGTCGTCCAAAAGAGTCCAAATTTTGTTCTGGTGCATAGCTTCTGCTGAAGCCATACAAGAGTCGAACATTTATTGGATTGTTGTTTTCTCTTTTGCTCTCTAGATGTCCTGTGGGTTCAAACATTCAGCTGTGGTAACAGCTGATGGAAAGCTTTTCACTTTTGGTAACGGTGATTATGGCAGACTTGGTTTGGGAAACACTTCAAACAAGAAGCTGCCAGAGAAGGTCACTGCTCTGGAGGGCTACCAAGTTGGACAGGTAGGGCAACACATGTGACTGAGAACCACCCAGAGGAGGGAGGCGGGATTCAATTAAAATGATGCTTCAGCTAAAAGGGGGAGAAAGATAGAGTTACCAGAAAAACATTCGATTCTTCTCTGATAACGGATGGTCACAGACGAATGGTTTTACAGCTGCTTTGAAGGAATTTTTCCTCTTCAGGTTGCTTGTGGGTTGAACCACACGCTGGTCATCTCTGCTGATGGAATGATGGTTTGGGCTTTCGGCGATGGAGATTATGGAAAACTGGGACTTGGCAATTCCACAGCCAAGTCTTCACCTCAGGTGGGGTCTCTTAGGTTTTTGAGGAGGGTTGAAGTTTAGTTCAGTTTTTTTGTTTTCTGCAATGTAATTATGAAATTTTGATTCCCCAGAAGGTGGATATGCTGTGTGGAATTGGCATCAAAAAAGTAGCTTGTGGAACACAGTTCTCTGTGGCTTTAACCAAAGATGGCAAAGTGTTTACTTTCGGCCAAGGTACTCAGTATATATGTACAGAAGTATCATTTGTGTGTTTTGAGGGTGGGAATCTCGTCATCCTAACATTTTGTACTCTGCTGTTGTAGACCGGCTGATTGGCTTACCTGAGGGCCGAGCCAGGAACCACAACCGTCCCCAGCAGGTGTCGGCTCTGTCCGGGATCCACATCCAGGATGTTGCTGTAGGAGCTGAACACACTCTGGTGCTCTCATCCACAGGGGATGTTTACACCTGGGGCAGCAATTCAGAGGGACAGGTAACCTGCTGCTGCCCTCATTGAACCCCCATGGACACATACAGGCTTAGTCTCCGTGCTAAGACTGCTTAACGGGGGCAAGCCACATAAAATATTACGGAATAAGGATAGAATATTTTCAGATATGTTCAGCTCTGAAAAAAGGAATTAAAAAAAAAAAAGTCACAACCCGAAAGTGAGCTGTCAGTCACAGACGGAATGGTCTGGACATTTAACTGACAATTACAGCCACCAAGTGTCACTGGCAACAGTTCAGTCATGATATTGTTGATGGTAACCTCCGAAGGTTCTGACGTTGTCTAAACTCAGTTTTCATTTTCTTTATATTGACAACCAAAATTGAAATAAGCATCATAATCAATTTGTGTTTGCATTAAAAAACAACAATGACAAAAAGATGACTCACTTCAATTTAGAAAGCAAAATGTAAAAAACAACCTACAGATTCTGGTTATTCTTTTATGTAGAATAGGACTGACTGAGTGACGTGTTCCCACTGTGACGTTGCGTTCTAGCTGGGTCTGGGCCACACCAACCATGTCAGAGAACCCACACTGGTGACAGCACTCCAGGGCAAGAACATCCACCAGATCTCTGCTGGGCGCTGCCACAGTGCTTCCTGGACCGCCCCATCTGTGCCACCTCGAGCACCAGGTTAGACACGCACACATACAGAGGCAGGCACACTGTCTCACTCTGCCCATGCCACTGCTGCCTTTGTTGGCTGACTCTTGATCCTGGTGGTCAGATTTCCTGCAGTAACCATCAGATGTGGTAACTACCAGATGTGGTAACGACCAGGTGGGATAGCTACCAGGTCTGGTAACCACCAGGTGGGGTAACTACCAAGTCTGGTAACAACCAGGTGTGGTAGCTGCCAGGTGTGGTAATGACCAGGTGTGGTAGCTACCAGGTATGCTAACTACCAGGTGTGCTAACAACCAGGTGTGGTAGCTACCAGGTATGCTAACTACCAGATGTGGTAATGACCAGATATGGTAACTACCAGATGTGGTAAAGACCAGGTAGGGTAACTACCAGGTCTGGTAACTACCAGGTCTGGTAACTACCAGGTCTGGTAATGACCAGGGAGGGTAACGACCAGGTGGGGTAACGACCAGGTGTGGTAACGACCAGGTGTGGTAACGACCAGATATGGTAACTACCAGGTGTGGTAACGACCAGATATGGTAACTACCAGGTGTGGTAACGACCAGGTGTGGTAGCTACCAGGTCTGGTAACGACCAGGTGTGGTAACGACCAGGTGTGGTAGCTACCAGGTCTGGTAACGACCAGGTGTGGTAACAACCAGGTGTGGTAACGACCAGGTGTGGTCACGACCAGATATGGTAACTACCAGGTGTGGTAACGACCAGGTGTGGTAGCTACCAGGTCTGGTAACGACCAGGTGTGGTAATGACCAGGTGTGGTAACGACCAGGTGTGGTAGCTACCAGGTCTGGTAACGACCAGGTGTGGTAACAACCAGGTGTGGTAACGACCAGGTGTGGTCACGACCAGGTAGGGTAACTACCAGGTCTGGTAATGACCAGGTAGGGTAACTACCAGGTGTTTTGACTACCCAACCAAGGAATAAACACTGGTGAGTCCTCAAGCCTAACCTAAGAGACGTTACAGGTGGTTGCTACAACAAGTCGGTCTCATGGTGTGGGTCAACATGCGGATACCTGGCAAACCAGTGGTATCAAGCCTTTAGCAGCAGTCAAGGGCAGGAAATTGCTATCCAAGTGTAGAGACTGAGACAAAGAAGCTCCTCATATCTGTAAGAAGATGTCATGTTTCTATGACAACAATGTCTTCAGTTGAATGATAGACCAGCATGGCCCATTTGTTTATTATCTTGGCTGTTTCTCTAAAAACAAAACAGAATCGGTTAAAGTGATGCACGAAATGCATGAACATTCAGCATCAATGCTCTGTTGTTCTGTTTGATAAACAGATGGAGTAGGAAGAAGCATCTCCTCCGTTGAGTTGGTTACCAGGGTGACAAGCCCCGACCCAGCAGAGTCCGTGACCCAGCGGCTTCTTAAAAGTTCTGGGGTTTCAGTTACAAAGCTGTGTACACAGCACGATGCCTGAAACGCCACCCTCCATGCAACTGATGTGATTCATAAAACAGACTTGTGGAAGAATGTGTGTCAGAATATGAACGCTGAAGCATGCGTACAAACGTTAGCAGGCGGGACAGACGAGGTGGTGAATTGGTTGTGTTGATCCAGAGTCTCTTCATGTCGTCACTGACACCCACAACAGCAATGTCTTTGGGTTGTAGTGAGCCATAATTGTTCATCAAACACATTTGAATTTGAAGTTGTTCAAAGACAAAAATGCGTAGAATGAGAACCAATGTGGCACGCAGTGCATCGACCAGCAGGCCACACAGCTCAACGGCTCTTTACCAGCCCTGATCTGTGTGGTCTCCTGTTCTACTTTATATACTTCGCCCACAAGTAAGACTTTTTATAAATCTCTGAATGTGTTTTCATACATAAGGATTCTGTCTTCAGTGTGACGTGCAGCAGCAACTCAGCCAGTTAAATCTGCCGAGTCGTTGGATGTCGTCACTCCACTGCTTCCCCTCAGCTCTTGTCTTTTTCCTCCCCTTTTGTTCTTCAAATGCTCCTCTGCTCCATCCTCCCTCTCTCCCTCCACCCTCTCCTGACCCCTGTGTTGTGCCTCCACCCAGGCTCATCGGTTCCTCTGCAGCTTGGCCTGCCAGTGGCGGTGCCTCCTCAGTACAGCGGGCTGAAGGAGGTGAGCATCGAGGCGGTGAGAGCTCGCCTACGTCTCCTCTACCACTTCTCCGACCTCATGTACTCCTCGTGGAGACTGCTCAACCTCAGTCCCAACAACCAGGTACGCGAGGAACCAGGCCGCCCACACTGAAGTCTTCATTCTTCTTACACTGTAAATCCATCACACAGATGTTCTGGTAAAGTTAGAATTCTACATCATCATACCAACTGTAATTTTTAGTGGCAGCATTGCAATTTTGTACCGTCCTTTTAATGAGGACTGACGTTTATTTGCTTTGGGAAGTTGCCAAAATACAATTTTACTGTCTCTTCCCATTTTCGAGGAGTAAGTAAGTGAAATTGTATGGAATATATAAAAAGGTAGGAATTCAACAAAAGACATGTCACCCCAGGGACCAAGCCCTCCTTCTCTCAGGGGAGAGTAGACTTGCAACGTAGCGCTGTCAAATTGCGGGAACGGGATTATTTAAAGGGGATATTGTATCTCTCCCCTGATCCCACCACCAGTTCCCTTCATCACTGCATCAGGACATTGCTCTCTACCTTTGTTGTGAAGTGATGGTGAAGATGAGTCCTACTTTGCAGAGCTGCACCTCCCACTACAACGCTGGTACCTGGGGGATCGTCCAAGGCCAGTTGAGACCCCTGCTGGCCCCCAGGGTCTACACTCTGCCCATGGTGCGTTCCATTGGCAAGACCATGGTGCAGGGCAAGAACTATGGCCCCCAGATCACTGTCAAACGGATCTCCACACGGTCGGTATTCCACCAGAGCTTGGTGTGTGTGCACCCTTTCACTCATTCCCTCAGGACTTGGCACCCACACACACACATTGGCTGAGCAGCCCTGTGATTGACAGAGGAGGGGGATTATGTGTTAGAGAATATATTAAGATTAGGCTCGTAAAATGATGGGAATCAAAGTATTGACAGCATAATGATAATGGAAGCTGCAAGCAGCGAGCTTTCGCACCTTCGTGTGTCCTCACAGACAAAGGGCGACCACAAAGTTGAGCGCCAGTGAACGCCTCTGAGCCGGCTGACGGCTGCCTCCACTGGGAATGCTGGGAATGACCCAGTCCCATGTAGGTGTTTTCAGACCTGGGCTGACAGCGCTGACAGTGGTCAGACTTCTAGTTTAGACATCAGAAGCCTCGGTTTGACACCAAGTCTCTGTCCAGATTTCCTCCCCATCAGAAATGTGGCACAGCAACTTTCAGGGCTTTCAGAATCCAAACCATTTGAGTTATTAAAAAGTTTTTAACAACTTATTTTCAGCACAGTGTCATAAATCACGTACTGAAGTTTGCAGACGATACCACGATCGTGTTTGTTCGGGGTCCAAAATTGGTGCAAAGTTGTACTTTCATGTGCATACTGTGGACTTCCTGTAGGATTTAGGACGGGGGTGTCATCGTATGATTGGCAGTTCTCGATGAGACGAATAATTGAGTTTCAATTGCGTGTCTCTACGCCATTCCTACAGGCTGTGGTGCCCCTTTTTACATAACTTGGTGGAGCTCAGGAGCACATTTTGGCACTTTGGGGGTTATTTTTTACATTTTGTCAAATATTTCACCAGACCTGATATGCGTGCCAAATTTGGAGAGTTTTTAAGCAGGTTTAAGGAGTCACATTGAGGTCTTAGTTGGCAGAATAAGAAAGAAAGAAGAAAGAAATGGGACAGATACAAGAGGGTCTTGGCCCCCTTTGGGGCTCAGGCCCTAAAAACCCTGCACCTGACCTGTCTGTTCAAAGGAATGTTTGGCTTGTTGAGTAACAGAAGAAAAAGGTGGAAGCCATCCAGTGCTTCAGAAGAGACTTTGTAAAGTCCTTCTTTGATGAGTAACTTACCATCTGCTGGAGGTGTCTAGTTATTATTTGGCTGATTTACTTTCCTATACATTTGGATTTTACCTGCATTTATGTGCTGCAAATCAACCCTCACCCTCAGGCCAGAGATGGCGGGTTCCTGTGCTAACAGTACGTCCCTTGGTGCGCCTCCATGTGTTCATTCTTCCCCTCTCCCTGTCTGTAGGGGGCGCAAGTGTAAACCCATCTTTGTCCAGATCGCACGTCAGGTTGTGAAGTTGAATGCCTCAGACCTTCGACTGCCCTCGAGGGCCTGGAAGGTCAAACTGGTGGGGGAGGGGGCTGACGATGCAGGGGGGGTCTTTGATGATACCATCACGGAGATGTGCCAGGTACGCGCCAGTCTGTCTCACTCAGTGAGCACGTCTCTTCTTTAGCTTCGATAAAGAAGTTGGAGTTTACTGGTTGTCCCACGCCAATGTGTTCACAGGAGCTGGAGACGGGAGTGGTCGACCTGCTCATCCCCTCCCCCAACGCCAGCGCCGAGGTGGGCTACAACAGAGACAGGTGAGGAAGCCAGGATGGAGCTCGTCTACACTACTGAGTTTCTTCTGAGCGATTTACAACTGCAGCGTCATGATTTAGACTCGGTTATTCAGTTGAAGATTAAGAGAGTTCCTTTCTGCCTCGGCGCCTGTCAGCAGGAGCCCGGAGGCACGGGGTTGTTTCACGACTACATGACTACTTACATTCACTCCTGGTAACGCTGTGCTACTGCAGGGCTGTGTTTCTAGTTCTGAAGCCATGATGGCTGCGACTGAATGCTGCTATTGCGCCTGTGCTCAAGAAGCACTTGTCAAACGTCTCTACTGTCAGGAATAAATGAACTCGTGATACGTGTCATCTTTCAGTGATTGCATGTTGAAATGTAATTATACAAGTCTCTTTAGAGCAAAGTGTTTGGTCCCCATTTCATTACCAGACCATGTATTTACATGCATGTACACGCGACCCCCTCCATCTCCATCACGCCACAATCTCCTTTAACCTGGCCAGGTTCCTCCTGAACCCTTCTGCATGCCTGGATGAGCACATGTTCCAGTTCAAGTTTTTGGGCATCCTAATGGGCGTGGCCATTCGCACCAAGAAGCCCCTGGACCTGCACCTGGCGCCGCTGGTGTGGAAGCAGCTGTGCTGCATCCCGCTGCTGCTGGAAGATCTGGAGGAAGTGGACCTGCTTTATGTGCAGACGCTCAAAAGCATTCTTCACATTGAAGACAGCGGCATCACCGAGGATAATTTCCATGAGGTGGGAGATGGGTTTCATTTGGCTTCATTTGTCTCAGATGTGTCAGTTTTCATTATTTCTTGGTCTTGGTGTCCATAACACAGCAGCAGTTCTGAAGTTCAACTGTGTCTTTACTGTTGAGGCAGTGGAACCAGAAACTGCATTTTTGGTGGCAGCGGGAGGTTGAAGATGAAGATAAAAAGAATCCAACAGTTCACAGCATGAGAGGGAAACCTAAATCTCCCATTCTGCTCAGACATTTTCATTAATTACCTGTGAATTCTTACAAAGACCTTCAATGAAACACTGACGATGTCATGAGCTGAGCCTCATGGGTGAAGGTGGGATGAGAACCCCAGATGATGACTTCCAGAAATAATTCCCATGGGTGGAATCAGGATTTATAAGGAAAGTGTGACGAGATATTTTTTTCTTTTCCTCACATTTCCCTTTTCCGTATGTCTGAAGGGACACGTGAAGGTGACATTACCAAAAACTGCCCTCTAGTCACGTAAGTTTGTACCTCATTCAGAAACGACATGCTAGTTGCTTCAGATTCATTAGGTTGGAAACTTGAATTGGCTCTCGGACTCTGGGTGTGGATGGTGAGCAGTGGTTCGTGTCTAAGGAGAGAGATGCTGCCTCTCCAGGGAGACGGCGGTAGGAACTGTACAGTGCCGGTAGAGCTGCGCCACCTTGCTCCACGGTGGCTCACTGTAGCCCCCTGAGGAACCAGGTGGTATTGCAAGACCTCATGCACAGGCATGAGCGTGTTCAGGCTAAAACAATCCCCTTACTAGCCCTCGAAGCCTGTTTACAGCCAACAGAGGCCAGCATGCACAAACCAGACACGTCTGGCTCTGTAGTCACAATGCACACACACACACACACACACACACACACACACACACACACACACACACACACACTCTAATCCTTGTGCTTATATCTTTGTGAGGACTGTTATTGACGTAATACATTCCCTAGCCCCTCTCTCTAAATGTCCTCACTCTCTCACACACACACACACACAAACTACAAGCGTAAACACAGGCACAACCAGTTTTTTTTTTATTCTTTGCAATCTTTTTCAATCTTATCTTTTAAGGTAGCCACATGACCCCCCCCCCCCCCCATTAGTGGTTTAGCTCTGCTTTGAGCTCATCTGTGGGAATGAGGCCGCTGTGCGTCTCATCTCTGCTCCAGTACACTCTGTACCTGTCTCCTCATCTCCCCATCAGACAAATAGGAGATCAAACCTCGGTACGTCTGCGGCTCCAACCATTCCTGCTAAAACCACTGCAACACAGACCCCACACACACCTCCCACCCGGGCCAAACCCACAGCTTGGCCGGCTCCAGCAGGAGACAGCTGACGCCCCTCTCCTGACCAAACAACCTCACACAACCCCGGCGCTGTAAATCCCCGGCCTGCAGGACTGCCAGGGCTGCTGTTGATGCAGCACATCCTGCCTGGTGGAGACCTGGCCTCCCTCCCAGCCTCCCTCCACTCCCAGAAAGGAGATGAGATGAGAAGCTGCTCTGCTGGCTCTGATTGGACTGCTGACAGACGAGCTGTCAAATGTTCCTCCTGGTGACGGAACACATGAACGGATGCATTTGTAACAGAACAGCAAGGACAGAAATCCCTCTACTGTCCAGTTTTATGAAGAACCACCGTTGGACAGTTCCAACACCTCATGTTACTCAGAAAATAGAATCAGCCTCGAAGACCTGACTGCGATTGAAATGTAGAAGGTTTTCACCTGGATGAGAACGAGCAGCTCTGTGCAGCCTCACCTGGCCTCTGTTGGTCCCCCTGAAGGGTTCGTTGTTTGCTCCGGACTTTTCTGCCCTGGATTGATTAGAACTAGAAACAGTAAAGCAACGGCACCTGACAGAAACTCAGAGTATCGCCGCTCACCAAGAACACAAGTGTGTGTGTGTGTGTGTTCTTGGTTTTTGTTATCTTGTGGGGACCTTTTCTGGACCCCCTTAGTCCTCATGGGGACCAAAGAGCGGTCCTGATGCAGCAGAACTTCATTTATGAACACCTGGTCAAAGGTAGAGTGAAGGTGTAAACTGCAGTTAGCTTGAGGTTGGGGTTAAGATTAGGGTTAGGGTTAAGATTAAGATTAGGGTTAGGGTTTAGATTAGGGTTAGGGTTAGAGTTTAGATTAGGGTTAGGGTTAAGATTAGGGTTAGGGTTTAGATTAGGGTTAGGGTTAGGGTCAGAGTTAGGGTTTAGATTAGGGTTAGGGTTAAGATTAGGGTTAGGGTTTAGATTAGGGTTAGGGTTAGAGTTAGGGTTTAGATTAGGGTTAGGGTTAAGATTAGGGTTAGAGTTAGGGTTTAGATTAGGGTTAAGATTAGGGTTAGGGTTAAGATTAGGGTTAGGGTTAAGATTAGGGTTAGGGTTAAGATTAGGGTTAGGGTTAGAGTTAGGGTTTAGATTAGGGTTAGGGTTAGGGTTAGGGTTAGGGTTTAGATTAGGGTTAGGGTTTAGATTAGGGTTAGGGCATTCACATGAATGGAAGTCAAAGGAATGTCCTAATAAGGATAGCTACACAAACCTGTGTGTGTGTGTGTGTGTGTGTGTGTGTGTGTGTGTGTGTGTGTGTGTGTGTGTGTGTGTGTGTGTTCTTCAGATGATTCCTCTGGATTCCTTTGTCGGGCAGAGTGCTGATGGCAAGATGGTGCCCATCATCCCGGGGGGGAACAGCATCCCTCTCACCTTCTCCAACAGGAAGGAATACGTGGAGAGAGCCATCGAGTACCGGCTGCATGAAATAGACCGACAGGTAGGACGGCAGCTGCAGAGACGCTAGTTGACTTCAGAAGTCCTGATTAACAAATGAGCATTCTTTAAAGATGAATAAAGACAGCAAAATCATGGAAGTGGGCTTGAGGAATCTCTAAAGGTTGGAATGGAGAAGAGCCTCTCCTGGTTCATTTGACTCCCGCCAGCAGGTTTGTGTCAGGCCACCTCATTTGTCATGAAGCTCCTCCGCTCCAGGTCCATGTTCAGGCCTCCAGCTGGAAACAACCGCATTCAGGAAGTCTGGTCAATAAGCCTGACCTCAACTATCAAAGCAGCAGCCGTCTGTTCAAGTGTCAGGATGGGAACATGGACGGAGAGCAGGTGCAGCTGGCCCTCGACACGCCGGGGAAGCGCACAACCGCTTCTGTTGACGGACTCCTCCATGACCCTTCCAGCTGTCAAGAGAATATCTCGTCTCAGCTGAAGGACATGGAGGAGTTGTGGGGGGGTTTAATGGGTGGAGTGGTGGTTTAGTGGATTACCCAGAGGAGGGAACCGTGTGTGTGTGTGTGTGTGTGTGTGTGTGTGTGTGTGTGTGGGGCGCAGCTGAATAACTGACACTTTCAAATTCAGCACCTGATACAAATAAAACCATCCTGCTTACCGAGAAGTAAAACCGAGACTGACGGCAGGGTTGTTAACCCTTGCAGAGGTGTGATGTGTAACGAGGGTCTAAGCCAACATGCGGCTGCTGCCCAGTATGTGATCCTGTGTCTGCTCCCGCGTCAGGTGGCGGCGGTGCGCGAAGGCATGTCGTGGATCGTGCCGGTGCCGCTGCTGTCCCTGCTGACGGCCAAGCAGCTGGAGCAGATGGTGTGCGGCATGCCTGAGATCTGCTGCGACGTGCTGAAGAAGGTGGTGCGCTACAGAGAGGTGGATGAGCAGCACGCGCTGGTGCAGTGGTTCTGGCAGACCCTGGAAGAGTTCTCCAACGAAGAGCGAGTCCTCTTCATGCGCTTCGTCTCGGGACGCTCCAGGCTGCCCGCCAACACGGCCGACATCTCGCAGAGGTTCCAGATCATGAAGGTGGACCGGGTGAGTGCGCTCCTGATCATTCTGTTCAAGATTTTTCAGTTCAGTATTTCCATTTACCAGCAGAGGGAGGCGTCGCAGACAAAATCAATAAAAATGACATCAAACTAAATAAATAGAGGAGACGGGGGTGAGAGAAGAAGACCACGCCACCATACGAATGAAGCAGTGTTGCTTGAAGGGCAGGAGATCCGACTGGCTGACCAGAACTTGGACTCTGTAAACGGGGCAGCTTCCACACAGGGCCGGAACCGTTCAGGCTCAACGTTCAGACATGACCTGCTGTTGCAGGGTTAGACTTGAGCAGACCACCTGCGTATGACCAGCAGACGAGTGGGACACTCAGACAGGCTGAAAAACAACAAACCGAAGGGACGTTTCTCTCATCTGCACATAAACGGATCAGGCGTGGACGTCTGGGATTCAGGGGCCTTCGATGTTTGGCCGATGGTTTGTATCTGCTCGTCGGCACAGGGACGCTGCCGCTTCAGCAGCAACGTGGGCTCCTAGCAAAAAGAGCTTGTCAGAAATGGAAAAGGAAAGTCCAGATTCAGATTAATAGTGAATATTTGAAAGTGGTGGTGGTGCGTAGCTCCTCTAGTGGAGTCCCACATTAAAATACTGCGAGTATTAATGCCTGTTTCGTCCCGCAGCCCTACGACAGCCTGCCCACCTCCCAGACCTGCTTCTTTCAGCTGCGCCTGCCTCCGTACTCCAGCCAAGCCGTCATGGCGGAGCGGCTGCGTTATGCCATCAACAACTGCCGCTCCATCGACATGGACAATTACATGCTCTCCCGTAATGTGGATAACACCGAGGGCTCAGACACGGACTACTGAGGCGCCGCCATCCTGGTGGCGGGCATGCAGCGCCTCATCACTGCACCAGTCGTAGGAAACTCCTGAGCAGACACTTTTTAACCTTCATTTTATGTACTCAAGCACACATTTGATTTCTCCTCGTGGTTTATTAGCGGTTTTTAATGACACAGACACCCACACAAGAAGTGCATTTAGTGTGTTGTTTTCTCTCCATGACTCCACATCCCATTTTCAGGGTTTCTGCATGGAGGTCCGTTCGTCGTGTGGAAACGTGTATAGGTTCTTCAGGACTGTGGTGTAGCAAGAAGAATGTACATTGTGTAAAATGCTTCATTAGGAAAATGTTTTGCATTATATCCATATTTATTGTTTTCATTGCCTATGCTGAGTTTCCCAAAGCATTACACAACAACATCAACAATAAATGCTGCATAACTGAACTGTGTTGAAACTGCATTAAGAACAGAGCAAGGGCCCTTCAGAAACACACGTCACGTTTATTTCAGAAGTACAAAATATCACAAAGGCCATCTCTCAGGGCGTCAACGGTGCAAAACTGTACAGTAAAGGAGACTGTTGACCGTCTCCGAGCGTGATGGCCAGAGCCGGCAGGCTGTTGCATCTGGAGCGCTGCGTCTCACGTAGCCGTGGAAACGTCTCCGTTATTGTGCTACTCAAAGAAAAAAGTCCGGTTGCTGAGGCGCCGCGGCTTCAGCTCTCATCAAACGTGCCTGGTTCTCTCCCAGTTGAGCCCACCAACATCCTGGTAAACGTTGTTGGTTTGTTATCATGCCAAAACCCACTTGATTATTCACCTGTGGCTGAAATCTTTGGTAGTTGGTCCAAAACTCAGTCTGGGATCTCACCAGCAGATCCCAAAAACGTCACATGACGAAATCAGTGTCTGGAATTTCGAAGCAAAAAGGTTTTGCTGCTGCGACCAATCGGTGCTGGAACACAGCAGCAGATGTGACCATCGGAGCTCAAACACTTCAACAGCGGCACGATGCACCACATTCGCTGCCTCTGCCCAAAACATCGCAGCGCCAGATGTTGATCCTCTGCAGTCTCACCAGGACGGGATCTCAATGTAGAAAATGTAACGCCCGAATCCATCTTTTAGCAGAAAGGGTTCCTATCACTCCAACGCCAGAGATGTGGAACGGTTTACTGGCACATTCATGGTGTTGGACTCTGGACACTGAAAGCATCACCGGTCACTCCTCGTTTGTCCTCAACTCCAAAGAAACTGATCCCGTCCACAGGACGGACGCTCGGGTGTCGTGTTCTCTGGATGAAGAGGAGGATGTTTGGAAGACTGAAACGAATTGAGACAAACTTGGAAAACTCAAACTCTGTTGGTCTAAAATCACACAAGCAGAGTATGAAGGAAAGAATCGGATCAACAAGTGAAAGTAAGACTTCCCAGCATGCAGCAGCAGTTGCTTGGGCCAGCGAAACCATCGTTCATCCCTCTGGGTGAACTTTCACAGTAGCAAAGTGTGACGCCACCAACTGGACTGTCCAGATAGTGTGATTGACCTCAGCTCCTGTGACAGCTCAGTCGCCCGGACACATTCCCACCGGCTGTGGCGTTTCAGCGTGAGGTAGAGGAGCAGCCCGAGGTAACAGTCGAAGTCTTGAGTATAATGCGCATTCATCCATTCATTCACTCAAGTCATGGATCCATAAACACAGGCGTGGCCGGGTTCTCAACACAGGGTCCAGGGACCCACCGGGCTCCACGGCAACATGAGGACCAACTTCAGCTCTGACTGAAACACATGAAATCTGACGTCTCTGGTCACTTTATTTCTGCCTTTTTAAAATGTCTTTTCCAGTTAAATTAGATGTTGGGGCGAATTTAGTAAATAAATGATAAAAAAACAATGATAATTAATGATCATTCTAGTTTTGAATTGGTATTGAGAGTCAGATCATTCCGATTTCTTGTGTTTGAATTCTTGTGACGAGTGAACATCCAGCAGAATCTCTGTGAGGAGTCCCCAATGAGCCAGACCACTTCAGCTGGGGGTCTGGAGCTGGAGACAGGAAGGATGACCCAGGACACCAGCAGCGTCCTGACGTCGCCATCCCTCCGCTCACCCTCCTGGCTAACAGTTTACAACAATTGAGAAGAGTCAAACATGCGTAAGGCCATCTGGCTGTGTGTGTGTGTGTGTGTGTTCTTGTACTTGCTACATAGTGAGGACTAGAATACGTATTTAACCAACAGAGTGAGGACATTTTAGCCGGTCCTCACTTCTTCAAAGGGCCGTTTGAAGGTCAAGACTTGGTTCTAGGGTCGAGGTTAGAATCAGGTTCAGGTTTATGTTTAGGGTCAAGGTTAGGGTCAGGCAGTCAGCTGAGATGGTTAGGGGGAGGGGCTAGGGAATGTATTACATCAGTGAAAGTCCTCACAAAGATATAAGTACAAGGATGTGTGTGTGTGTGTTACTCGTACAACTGAATTGATCCTGAAATGCTGGACTTTGACAACCCTCCGTGTGACAGCCTAAATCCTGTTAGAAATGATTCACACTGAGCAGGAACATTTCTAACTGGTCAGACTTCAGTCAGCTTGATTCAGGTGATTTGATCACATGACTAAAGGAGCGGGACCTTAAAGGCCAGCAGCTGGTCTTCACCATGAAAGATGCTGAGGTCTGAAGTCAGAGCTCCTGACCCTGGAACAGCAGACAATGGTTTTCAAAGTGAAATATTTCAGTGGTATTTTTATGTCTTTAAGCCCCGCCTCCTGAAAAAACCCATTTTCCTCTGACTGGCCAACTTCTTCACTGAACCAGAACTGTTCCTGATGGAAGTGGCCCAGTGCCACCAACACACTCCAGCCAGGTTCACAATAATTAGCTTCACAAGTCAGCCAGCTTTAAATTCACAGTCAGGTATTTTTGTTGTCTCAAAAATTCAAATTCTTTGACTCCCGCATGCGCTAGGAGGAGCAGCCTCCCTCGCCAACTGTCCTGGGAGTGATGATGCTGCCCTTCGCCTGCAGGAGTCTCTCCAGACACGGTGAGCTGATCTTGGAGGGCAGAGGCATCTGGCTGAGACGAGGCTGAGCACCGAGATGGCGTGGGGGCCTGGCCAGCGAGTCGCTGCTGGAGGAGACTGCATTGTCCTGGGTCACCTCAAGGTGACGGCGTGCAAGCGGAGGGGAGGGTGCAGTAGGGAGCGTGGACTCAGGCAGTTTCAGGGAGCAGATGGGGGACGTGTGGAGCCATTTGAGGTGAGTGGAGCAATAAGAGCCTGTCAGGTCCACGTCTGAGGAGCCGAGTGAGGCTGGAGACGCTGGAGCTGAGGAGGCACCGCTACAATGCTGTGGGACCAGAAGAAGAAGGTTAGTCCGCTGTTTCTAACACACACACACACTCATTTGTTTATTTTACTGTGGTATTGTGACACCACACCGAGTTTGGAACCGCTCACAGGTCCAGTACGCAACAGTACAGGGGGTCTAGGAAAATTCCTGAATGTTGGTGCTGAGTCTTCAAGGTTTGACTGGTCCGGCATAGTACATAGTACGTAGTACATAGAGCATAGTACGTAGTACATAGTACGTAGTACATAGAGCATAGTACATAGTACATAGAGCATAGTACATAGAGCATAGTACGTAGTACATAGTACGTAGTACATAGTACATAGTGGATAGTACACAGTACATAGTGGATAGTACATAGTACATAGTGGATAGTACATAGTACGTAGTACATAGTACGTAGTACATAGAGCATAGTACGTAGTACATAGTACGTAGTACATAGTACGTAGTACATAGAGCATAGTACGTAGTACATAGAGCATAGTACGTAGTACATAGTACGTAGTACATAGTACATAGTGGATAGTACACAGTACATAGTGGATAGTACACAGTACATAGTGGATAGTACATAGTACATAGTGGATAGTACATAGTACGTAGTACATAGTACGTAGTACATAGAGCATAGTACGTAGTACATAGAGCATAGTACGTAGTACATAGTACGTAGTACATAGTACGTAGTACGTAGTACATAGTACGTAGTACATAGAGCATAGTACGTAGTACATAGAGCATAGTACGTAGTACATAGTACGTAGTACATAGTACATAGTGGATAGTACATAGTACGTAGTACATAGTACGTAGTACATAGAGCATAGTACGTAGTACATAGAGCATAGTACGTAGTACATAGTACGTAGTACATAGTACGTAGTACGTAGTACATAGTACGTAGTACATAGAGCATAGTACGTAGTACATAGAGCATAGTACGTAGTACATAGTACGTAGTACATAGTACATAGTGGATAGTACATAGTACATAGTACGTAGTACATAGTGCGTAGGCCAAGTCTGCGCAGGAACCAGGCCCAGGTTCCTATTCTGTATGTCATCCCCCCTTCCCCCCCCTCCCTGTCATTTCTCCATTATAAACCATCGAATAAAAAGGCCAAAAAAATAATACACGCCTTCTCGTCAGAGAACAAACCTTCCTTCCACCTTTGAATGTCCCACGTTTGGTGCTGCCTTGCAAAGTCCTAACGGCAATTTTGAAGGAGGCCTGGCCTTTGAAGAGGTTTTTTATTGTTGAAGCCCCTCCCCCTCAGATGCCGTCTGCTGGTTATTGGGCTGCAGTCAGCACCAGAAATGGCCTTCATTTGGGACGAGTACCATCCCGTGTCTTGATGGACAGACATCCTGATCCTCCAGCTTGGCGCTGGTGGGATTTTTTGGCTCTACCACTTGATTCTCTTGTTCCGTGACCTTCAGGGTTGTTTAAGAAATGTAAAATGAGCGTCCGACTGCGTCCGACCTGAGCAGCGATGGCTCGTTGTTTCTGCAGCTCAACGATCCAGCACCTCCAGAGACAGTCAGCTTTGCTGCCATCAGGAGATCTTGACAGCGTGACGACAGGAAATGACACGGAATCCAAGTGTTTGCAGAGGTTTGGGCTTTAAAAGGCTGTGGTCCTCAACTTTTGATCAGCTGATCACAGCCTGTTTCAGTTCAATTGTTGTTTTCAATAAATCGCCTGCTCACAACCTTTGCTCTCTTGTTGCCGTTTCTCCTTTCTGCATCTTGAAGCTCTACTGAGAACCTTCCTGAGACTTCATGTTGATCAGGCGTGTGTCTAAAAAAGCATCTGGAAACATGGTAATGTTTCTTGAAGGAAAAGGAAGATGACATCAGCCCAACCCATCAGAACTGATGGAGTGATTGATCGTTCCAGGGCGTGATGCTCAGTGGTGTCAGGACAGGACGCCGAATACGATTGGAAGGTTCCAACAGGGATTTATCGAGGGGGGAGCTGACAGATTTCTGAGGATGCACTCGTCCCCCCATCCCGCAGCTCTTCCCGTGAAATGCAATCTCTTGCAGTTGGAGGTCGTCCAACACCTCGCTGACATCACCAGACTCACAGGTCCCCTCTCACCACCATGAACACCACAGTCATTTACCTTCGGTTTCTTGGCCGGGACGCCATCGCTGTCGGCTGTCTGAGCTGGTCTGACATGAGGGAACCAGCTCCGCAGCATCTCCTCTATTTTCATGATGGTGGAGAGAAAGCGCCCCCTAGAGGAGACACACAACAGGCATTGAGTGAGGGATGCTGCCAGAACAAGGTGAAGTCATGTGTTGCTTCACACTGGATCTGACGTTACAGATTACAGCGCCGGAGACGAGCCGCCCTGCAGCTCAGATGGCTTAGGGACGTCTCGCCAGTGGTCATTACATAAGCCCCGCAAAGCCTCGCCAACAGTTAGCGCTCAGGCCTCATCTGATTGGTGAACATAAAACACCACAATGACTGAATAAATAACCAGCCTGTGAGGGAGCCAATGGTGTGTATGTGTGTGTGTGTGTGTGTGTGTGCGTGCGTATGTGTGTGTCTGCATTACTCACCGTCTGTGTGATGCTATCACAACCTACTTCAACATCCCAGGATCACATGATGTGTACGGAGGACGACACGTCGAGCATGTAACGTTCCACATGAGAAATGTGACTGAGACGAGCTGCCCCCCCCCCCCCACACACACACACACACACACACACACTCTCTCTCACACACGCTGCAGCCCACACGTGGCAGCAGGGGAAGGCCTGCGCTTCATTCACAGGCTAAAAATAGAGCAGTAAGCCCTGGAGCGGCCCTCCTAGGCCCCGCCCACCTGCTCACAGCCATGAGTTGGATCTAAAAATGATTAAACCTGGACCTCTAAAACCAGGTCCAACCTAAAACCAAGTCTGATACCTCAAATTGCATTTTGAAGACTTTCCATACCAAGACATTCTGAAACTTTTACATAAACTCAAGTGGCTTATAAACTCTTAGTAACAAGTGAGGTAATAAAGTGTTCATTACCTACAATCTGATTGGCCACCCAAGAAGCTAACCCCCCCCCCCCCACACACACACACACACACAGACGCTCTTCCTGTGCATCTGGCCCGTCCTGCTCTGAGAACATAAATCAAGCTGAACTGCACACAACACGTGTGAGCAGCATGACGCGTCAGCATGACGCGACGTGAGCGCCGCAGCAGATTCATGTGATGCCGCCGCCCCCCGCCCCTCCCTCCCTGTTGTAGTGACATCAATGAGACGCCTACGCTTCAGGCATGTTTAGTCCTGTAAAGCTGAAATAAGTTAGCTCTGTTGACGGGGCGGTTCCATCGTCGCCGTGGGTCTT
Source organism: Aulostomus chinensis (assembly GCF_037954235.1). NCBI lineage: Eukaryota > Metazoa > Chordata > Actinopteri > Syngnathiformes > Aulostomidae > Aulostomus > Aulostomus chinensis. The sequence continues at coordinate 5,210,071 of NC_141321.1, forward strand.
TGTGGAATGCCTGAAATAAAGTTTGTAGTTCACACGGGTGTAAAATAGTACAACGTCTTCTTCTACTGCATAAAATACAACTGCAAAAACTACACTGGAGAACTTCAAAAAATTTGAGTCCTAAAAAAATGTGGGATGCTAACAAGCAGGGACCAGAGAGGTTGTTGATGAACCCGTTCTGCTCAAGCTGATTTCATCAATAATCCCATCAATCAGTCAGCTGACGGTAGCCTGCCTCAGACGCATCCAGCAGAGGGCGCCGTGCTGTCTCCATATTTTGGACAATAAAGGTTATCTATTGTTAAGGAGTACAACATTAAGCTTCCGATTTGCATCTTTGTCACACATGTGAACCATATTAGGGGAAAAATGTGTGATTATATATGTGTGTGTGTATGTATATACAGTATATACACACCTATGTATGTATATACACACATGTATGTGTATATACATGTATGTATGTATATACACACATGCATGTGTATATACATGTATGTATGTATGTATGTATGTATGTACACATACATGTATGTGTATATACATACATAGGTGTGTATATACTGTATATACATACATACATGTATGTATGTATGTATGTATGTATGTATGTATGTGTATATACATACATGTATGTATGTATGTATGTGTATATACATGTATGTATGTATGTATGTGTATATACATGTATGTATGTATGTATGTGTATATACATGTATGTATGTATGTATGTATGTGTATATACATGTATGTATGTATGTATGTGTATATACATGTATGTATGTATGTATGTGTATATACATGTATGTATGTATGTATGTGTATATACATGTATGTATGTATGTATGTGTATATACATACATAGGTGTGTATATACTGTATATACATACATACATGTATGTATACACACATACATGTGTGTATATACACATACATGTATGTATATATATACACACATGTATGTGTATATACATACATGTATGTATGTATGCATATACACATACATGTGTGTATATACACACATGTATGTGTATATACATACATGTATGTATGTATGCATATACACATACATGTGTGTATATACACACAAGTATGTATATACACATACATGTGTGTATATACATGTATGTATGTATGTATATACACATACATGTGTGTATATACATGTATGTATGTATATACACATACATGTGTATATACATGTATGTATGTATGTATATACACATACATGTGTGTATATACATGTATGTATGTATGTATATACACATACATGTGTGTATATACATACATACATGTGTGTACATACATACATATGTGTACATACATACATATGTGTACATACATACATATGTGTATGTATATACACATACATGTGTGTATATACATACATACATGTGTGTACATACATACATATGTGTATGTATGTATGTATATAGAGATCAGAGGGTTTGATTTCATCCCCAAAACAGAGAAAGTATGAGATTATTGCGGTTGAATAGTCATAATTTAATCTGAGTCCTGATGTGTAGCATTCATGTCATGTTCCTGATGGGTGATTTCATCGCCTGTGTGTGTTAAGAACGTGTCGGCGTGGTAGCGATGCCATGTGTGACAGGACATCAGCAGGTTGTATAACCTCACGTTGTGCCAGCATCACTGGCGTTGCTGCCATATGAATTCCAGACTTCAGGCACTCAGTGGCGCCAAAGAAACCAAAGAGTTGTTGCGGTGATGAAGGGAATATTTGCCTCCAGTCCACCGTGGTGTGCTGACTGAGGTTAATGAGACAGATTTGATGGTTCCTGCGCCACGGCGCCGCGTGTGCGGTCCGGCGCTGTGTTTAACTTAGATGTTGCGTTCAGGGCCCACATGTCAACTGTATGAGTCTAACGAACAGCTACAGTGAGCCGGTCCAGACTCTCGCTGCTGGCTCCCTCACAGACTCTCCTGCCGTCGTGGGACTGATGAGAGCGCGTCAACTCTTCCACGCAACAGCAGGACTACGCAGCCCCCGCATTCACTCTGGTTTCTGTTGGACCAGATGGACCAGAGTGTCAAGACTTGGCCCAAGTCAGGCTGAAGTCTGAAGAAGGAGGACTTGCTAGACTGATATTGGGGAGAGACTCAGCTGTTCACGGGACAGGTGACTCATATGGACTTGACTTTCAAGACCAAAGTATTCAAACTTTCAGGGTACTGAAGAGTTTGGATCAGGACCTGAGACACGATCGTCCTCTAGTGCAGGTGAACCTGACCAGCGGAGGCGGGAGGGACCTCGCAGGAGAGACCTGCTCTGATGACTACAGGACTCGGAGCCCTGTTGAGACTGTGTGGCTGAGATGAAAGTTTTAGTTGTGGACAGCTGAGTTGCCTGGGAGGATGAATGTTCAGTCCTGACCGATGGGCGGGGATAGAAGCCTCCGCTGGCTCCAGATTCTCCAGATACTCAGCACGTGTGAACTGAAGTCACTGTGCTCCCACACAGACACGCTGGTGATCACATGACCTCCCTGGTGAAGGTCAGAATGAAAATAATTGCAGGAGGACTGGTCACACCTAGTTTGAGAACCATGCAGTTTCCATGGTTACAGTCTGTTGTTCTGTCACACACACACACGCGCCGCCCGGTATCGTACTGGTTGGAACCTTCTCTTACAGTCCTTGCTTGGGTAGGTAAGTCAAATATTTCTGGATGATTCGGGGGAGATTGTTGCATTATCTGGGGGACACGTGGGGGACACGTGGGGGACACGTGGGGGACACGTGGCGGTCAGATCAGCACCGGCCCATGCAGGAATCCACCAAGTGTTTGGTTGGGATCCAGATCATCTCAGCTGGGATGCTAAACTGGAACAAGAGGGTTCACATGTGTCACACCCACCATTTGGTTCAGTATGACAGAGACCTGGGGCAGTGTCGTGTGTGTGTGTGTGTGTGTGTGCCTGTGTGTGTGTGCGCCTGTGTGTGTGTGTTTGAGCTTGTGTGTGTGTGTGTGTGTGTGTGTGAGCGTGTGTGTGTGCGTGCCTGTTTGCGCCTGTGTGTGTGTGTGTTTGAGCTTGTGTGCCTGTGTGTGTGTGAGCGTGTGTGTGTGCCTGCCTATATGTGCGCCTGTGTGTGTGTGCGTGCCTGTATGCATACCTGTGTGTGTGCATGCGTGTGTGCCTGTGCGTGTGTGCGTGCCTGTGCGTGTGTGCGTGCCTGTGCGTGTGCCTGTGCGTGTGCGCGTGCCTGTGCGTGTGCCTGTGCGCGTGCCTGTGCGTGTGCCTGTGCGTGTGCGTGCCTGTGCGTGTGCCTGTGCGTGTGCGTGCCTGTGCGCGTGCCTGTGCCTGTGCGTGTGCGCGTGCCTGTGCCTGTGCGCGTGCCTGTGCGCGTGCCTGTGCGTGTGCGCGTGCCTGTGCGTGTGCTCTTGGCTGTCAGACTGAGCTACGAAGCCACAGATGCTACTCAGGTCTTAACTGTTGATCACTAACTTCATATTTCCTGTTTATTTTCAGTCGCTGCTCTTTGTTTTTATTCTGGTAGTTCTCATCAATCTGATCCCACATCAGTTTCTTCTGTGGCGGCCTGTAACGTGTGCTTGTCACCATGTCCCTTCAGGAGCGCTGCGCTGCCTTTAGCTCCCCAAATCTCCAACCAGGGACGAGGACGGCTGATGGCTAGAGGCGCTTTAATGTGCGGTCCCTGTCAATCAAACTGATGTATAAATGCAAAGCTGACGATAGGAGGAAGATTGTGAATCTAGAAATGAAGATTCGACGGCGGCTTCAACGTTCAGGTTTTTCTCTGCTGACTCGAGGCCCACGTACTGGTCTGGTGTGGGCCTTCCTCAGCGGACGGTGATGGTCTCATGCTCCAGCCACATGACGGCACCTGATCAAACTTCATGGTACAACTGAGTAGATGTACATTTAGTGTGTGTGTGGTAGATCCTCAGAAGTGTCCTCTATTAGCATGAGGTCACGAGTAGCAAGCAGGGGGGGGCAGAAGGTGGAGTGGCGACCGGAGGAGGAAGCCCCCAGCAGCAGGTTGACAGCCGTCGTGTTCTCCAGCTCAGCTGCACTCACGCTTAAACTAAAGAATGTATTTCTATTGTCCTCTTCTCACAGGGGGGTGTTAAATCTGTCAAAGAACCTTCACGGGATTTTATTGTCAATGATGGACTATAGGAGCTTCAGCAGAGAACCACCACAGGAACGTTCTCCATACATTGTTGAGGTCAGCACAGGAAGCGCGTGATCTGGGCAGCCCTGATAAACACGGCTGAGCTCTGAATCACTGCGAACGGCTTTAATGACCTTCAGATGTTTTCCTGTGATTGTCACTGACTTCACAACGTTCATTGTGCCTCTCGCTCCTCCAATCTGCCATCAAAGCCCTGGAGCCGCCTCTAAAGTTCAACATGCAGGCGCTAACAAGCGCCAACGCTGCTGCACTCAGCTGAGCCATATTTCACGTCTGACGTTCGTGGAGGTCGTGGGAAGTCCAGTAGGGATAAACGACATGAGGAGGAATTATTCGGTCTTTTCATGTTCAGCAGTTACTTACTAAAATGCCTCTTTGTCTCAACTGGAGCTAATTTGAGTCTCCAGTGTGTCTACGGGCGTTTCAGATGAACGATTTATTTCAAGGGTATACGAGGCGAGAGGACGAGCAGCCGGAGGACGCCACGTTCTTTTGAGACACGAGGAAATGAACGCTGCGACTGGCACGCAGGAGTTTCAGTTCTGAGCTCACAATCATTGTGCTTGTGAGTCACACGGAACTTGAACCAGGTTTCATCACTTGACCAGTAATGTGAGTCCGGCTGCTTCCCTTTTGAGCACAAACCCTTCAATGTTGTCCAAAAAAGTATTTTGTATTCATGGCTATGAATGGAAGAGGGGTATCACCAAATAAGGCAGTGAGATACACACCAAAGTACTTGTTTTGTCTTGGAACGCTAAAGCGTCTGTCAGACGTGTGGCTGCTGTCTCTGTATCTCTACTCTCCGATCAGGCTGACCGGGACCGAAGAGGTCAGAGGACAGCAGCGACGTGTGGGTGTCTACAGCCGTGTCCTCAGAAGCCACCCTGAAGCAGTGTTTGCCAGGCTGACGGAGGCCAGAAGCGCTACGATGTACAGGGACAAAGGACCTGAATTATTACCCATCAAGTACAACACCCACAGTGCATCAAAAAACAGAAAATATTTCCTGGTCAAAAGCACACGAGCTCCTGTCTGAGCATTTTGTCGCCTCTGCAGCTGAAGGACCAAGTTCGTTCAACTCCCCTCATGTTGTGGGTGGAGCTTCGGCATCATCCAGCAGAAATATTCAGGAGCGCCTGAAGCAACGCTGATGGCAGCAGGAAGACTCCTCTGCCAGGAGGAAGTGCTCTATCAGCAGAGTTACTACTTCCTGTCAGCCCTCGGCTAACTGACTGGCGTGAATGACGTGTGGCACTTGGACACTTCCAGATGTCCCAGAACCCAACGAGGTTCCAGTTCAAAGACAACGACGCAAACATGCGTCTGTCAGGACTGTGAACCAGCCAAGGCAACGACACACTTCAGATATTTACCCGATGTGTGGATTCTGAAGGACCCCCATTATTCTCTGGATGCGGTCCATGGCAACGCTCTCCTGGAAGCTGCTGAGACCTGCAGGAGGAGGAGGGAGAGCATGAGGGGAAACATGTGGCTCTGGACCCAAACATGGTACCAATTATGACCCCCGCACATTAAAAAGCAACAGCTTGACCGTCTTCAACAGAGTGGAAGATGAGATGAGAGTAGAAGGGCTGGGCTGGTTTCTTTTCCCACTACCACTACTACATCTACTACTACTACCACTACTACTACTACTACTACCACTACTACTACCACTACCACTACTACATCTACTACTACTACCACTACATCTACTACATCTACTACTACTACCACCACTACTACTACTACTACTACTACTACTACTACTACTACTACTACTACTACCACTACTACTACCACTACCACTACTACATCTACTACTACTACTACTACTACTACTACCACTACTACATCTACTACTACTACCACTACTACTACTACTACCACTACTACATCTACTACTACTACCACTACTACTACTACTACTACCACTACCACTACTACATCTACTACTACTACCACTACATCTACTACTACTACCACTACTACTACTACTACCACTACTACTACCACTACTACTACTACCACTACTACTACTACCACTACTACATCTACTACTACTACCACTACTACTACTACCACTACTACATCTACTACTACTACCACTACTACATCTACTACTACTACTACTACTACTACTACCACTACCACTACTACCATTACTACTACTACTACCACCACTACTACTACCACTACTACTACTACATCTACTACTACTACCACTACTACTACTACTACCACCACTACTACATCTACTACTACTACCACTACTACAACTGCTACTACTACATCTACTACTACTACTACCACTACTACTACATCTACTACTACTACCACTACTACTACTACTACTACCACTACTACTACTACCACTACTACTACCACTACCACTACTACTACCACTACTATTACCACTACCACTATTACCACTACAACATCTACTACCCTACATACCCACTACTACTACCACTACAACAACCACTACTACCACTACTACACTACCACAACTACACCACTACCAACTACTACTACACTAATACCACTACACACTACCACAACACTACTACTACCACTACCACCACTACATACACCAACTACACTACACTACAACTCAACCACTACCCACAACAACACTACCACTACCACCAACTACACCACAACACACTACCAACTACACTAACAACCACAACCACTAATACTACAACTACAACTACTACAACCACCAACAACCAATACTACTACCAATACTACAACCACTACTACAACCACCCACCACTACCACTACTAACCACTACTACATCTATTACTACCCACTAACCACTACATCTAACTACTACAACTACTACTACCACAACCACTACTACAACTAACTACACACTACTACCACAACTACCAATACTACCACCACTACTACACCACTACATCTACTACTACCACTACCACTACTAATACATCTACTACTACTACCACTACCACTACCACTACAACTACACTACCACCACTACACTACCACTACTACATCTACCACTACCACTACCACTACTACTACTACCACTACCACTACTACCACTATTACCACTACCACTACTACTACCACTACTACTACCACTACTACCACAACTACCAATACTACTACCACTACTACTACTACCACCACCACTACTACCACCACCATTACCACTACTACATCTACTACTACCACTACTACATCTACCACTAATACTACTACTACTACTACATCTACTACTACATCTACTACCACTACCACTACTACTACATCTACTACCACCACTACTACATCTACTACTACTACTACCACCACTACTACTACTACCACTACTACATCTACTACATCTACTACTACTACCACTACTACTACTACTACTACTACTACCACTACTACTACTACCACTACTACTACCACTACCACTACTACATCTACTACTACTACTACTACTACCACTACTACATCTACTACTACTACCACTACTACTACTACTACTACCACTACTACATCTACTACTACTACCACTACTACTACTACTACTACCACTACTACTACTACTACTACCACTACCACTACTACATCTACTACTACTACCACTACATCTACTACTACTACCACTACTACTACTACTACTACTACCACTACTACTACCACTACTACTACTACCACTACTACTACTACCACTACTACATCTACTACTACTACCACTACTACTACTACCACTACTACATCTACTACTACTACTACTACTACCACTACTACATCTACTACTACTACTACTACTACTACTACTACTACTACCACTACCACTACTACCATTACTACTACTACTACCACCACTACTACTACCACTACTACTACTACATCTACTACTACTACCACTACTACTACTACCACCACTACTACATCTACTACTACTACTACCACTACTACAACTACTACTACTACATCTACTACTACTACTACCACTACTACTACATCTACTACTACTACCACTACTACTACTACTACTACCACTACTACTACTACTACCACTACTACTACTACTACTACCACTACCACTACTACTACCACTACTATTACCACTACCACTATTACCACTACTACATCTACTACTACTACCACTACTACTACCACTACTACTACTACCACTACTACATCTACTACTACTACCACGACTACTACCACTACCACTACTACTACCACTACCACTATTACATCTACTACTACTACCACTACTACTTCTACCACTACCACCACTACTACTACCACTACTACTACATCTACTACTTCTACCACTACCACATCTACTACTACCACTACTACCACTACCACTACTACCACTACTACTACCACTACTACTACTACCACTACCACTATTACTACAACTACTTCTACTACTACCACAACTACCAATACTACTACCAATACTACTACCACTACTACTACTACTACTACTACCACCACCACTACTACCACTACTACATCTATTACTACCACTACCACTACATCTACTACTACATCTACTACTACCACTACCACTACTACAACTACTACTACCACTACTACCACAACTACCAATATTACCACCACTACTACTACCACTACATCTACTACTACCACTACCACTACTAATACATCTACTACTACTACTACCACTACCACTACTACATCTACTACTACCACTACCACCACTACTACTACCACTACTACATCTACCACTACCACTACTACCACTACCACTGCCACTACTACCACTGCCACTACTACCACTATTACCACTACCACTACTACTACCACTACTACTACCACTACTACCACAACTACCAATACTACTACCACTACTACTACTACCACCACCACTACTACCACCACCATTACCACTACTACATCTACTACTACCACTACTACATCTACCACTACTACTACTACTACTACATCTACTACTACATCTACTACCACTACCACTACTACTACTACTACATCTACTACTACCACTACCACCACTACTACATCTACTACTACCACTACCACCACTACTACATCTACTACTACTACTACCACCACTACTACTACTACTACCACTACCGCTACTACTACATCTACTACTACCACCACCACTACTACTACTACCACCACTACCACTACCACCACTACCACTGCTACTACAGGGCTTGTCGTATTTCCCTGGCTTGTTCAGCTCAGTAGAACAGTGTCACCAGTAGCACCTAATAAACTGGGAGGCGCGTGTGAATTTCCTGGTGGGGAAATCGTGCTCCAACAGCGCTGGACGGATACGAGTGAGATGACCTCCCAGCACGTATCCATCATCAGCTACAGCTCCTCTCCTGGACTCTGTTTCCTTGGCTGCAGCACAGTAAAACTTGTCTGTACTCAAAGTGCATAACAACGGCTGTGGTGGACGTTGTCACACAGGGCGCCACCTGAGCAGCGGCCTGTGGACACACATGGATGAGTACAAACACTCAGGCCTGTTAATCTCTTGTTGAGCACATTTCAGGTGATTCACTGAGTAAATATTTCCCGCTGAAGTCACTGAAGAGTTCAGTGTTGGTGCTGCAGCTTCGCCGTTGAGGAGCTGAACTATTCCTGACTTCATGGCTGTGCTGCTCGGCCCGTTCTGTCTGCATGCAGGCGGGACAGCCAACATTCTGCAGTCCATATCTCAACTCAATTGTGTGTCCAACCAAAGGCCTTTGATCCGTCTTTCATCTCTGAGGCCGTCTTAGTTTAAAAGGACGTTAAATGACTCGTGAGGCCTTTGATCCTTTGATTTGGTGTTGCTGCATCAGTTCTGAGCAGCCATTCCACGTTCTACCATTCTGAGCCAATCACATCAAATGTCAAATATCTCCTGTGCAGAACCTGAAGAGGCTCTGACGTTCTAGTGAAGCATCTGAATGAAGAATGACTGACTTTAACGTGTTGTGGTTGTTGGCATCAGCTCGAGAGTTTCAGGGTTCTAGACTGCGATGGTTTTACTGAGTGTGGAGGTGGACTGTTCACATGGTCACACGGTGCGAGTGTGTGATCATCCTGATGTCGCTCTGCCAGGGTTCCTGCTGTAGCCATGCCGGTTTGAAGTAGAACGGTTTTTGTTGGATCCGGGAGCTGAGAACTTGTAACCAATGTAACTGAACGACTGTTGCTGAGTGACATGACTGAGTGACACATGGTGACACAAGCAGGAGGAGTGTGCTAGCTGAGCGTGCTAGCAAGCATGATTTGATGAATGAGAAAGCAGTGGGCAGACCAGGGTAACGTAGGCCAGTAACAACAGGCAGGGGGAGGAGAATAAAGATACAGCACAGAGCAGAAAAAAGCACGAGTGATGCTGCTGTTCTCCAACCACTGTGTCGGGTGAACAACAGAAACAATCAACTTCAGAATTTTTCAGAGTAAAGCCCATGCAAAAAAATGATTATAAAGAATAGCTGCTTTTCTTTTGAAGGCAAAATAAGACTGGACATGATTTAACTTTCAACTTGTTCCTGTTCTTTGCATTGTAAACTCTTTTCTTGTCTGTACCAACATCTCCTGTCCGTCTGTCCCTCCTGGTGAGGGATCCTCCTCCCCTCCTCACCCTGAGGTTTCTCCCATTTTTCCCTGTTCAAGGTTTTCTATGGAGTTTCTCCTCAGTCGATGTGAGGCTCTGAGGGCCGAGGATGTTGTTATGATGCCATGAAGCCTGGAGACAAACTGGTGGGGAAAACAGGCTACAAAGAAAACTGCCTTGCCTTGCCTGTCCCTGAGACATTGCTGAGGAAAGGACGGTAACGTGCCCTTCATTCTGCTGATGATGGCTGAAGAGTAACAATGCACCTGAAAGCAGCATTCAAACATTGTCCTGGAAATCATCATCTCATCATCCCCACCCGACTCCTGCAGCAAAAATGGTTCTGGTTCTGACCCTGTTGGTGTGTGAGATGTGGGCTTAGACACTTACGTTCAGAGTAGCGGCCTGAGCGCAGGCCCCGCAGGATGGAGGACAGAGGCTGGACGTAGCACTGCAGCTCCATGCACTGTGAGGGAGACGGTATGAGTTAGCATTGCCTCTAAGAGCTTTGTAAAAGCCACAGTGGAGCGCTGCTCGTCGCAGGGTTACATCACAGCCACATAACTGCTCAGGCCCAGCTGGTTTAATGAGCTGTGTGAGAGAGAGATGGGGGCTTATCTGATCCCCTCAATTCCTCATCATGTCAAGGATGTATTGATCAGGCCTAAGTGACTGATTACCCATTTAAAAGCATCTGATGCCATTAGCGCCGTGTTACGCTGATGCTAAATGACCGCAGGTCCTTCAATAAGAGCTCGCTGTTAACAGCTGATGGAGAAACTGATAGCGATCGATGACGTCACATGGGGCCGGCCGAGCTGCTGCATCGCGTCACTGAGACCCAGTAACATTAGACCACCTTGACAACTGGCACCGTCTGATCCTCTTACATGGTTTGATATCACCGGCCCACGGAGTGGGTGTGTGCTTCCTGGAGCAGTGGCGCAGGTGAAGACTGCAGACTAAAGCAGGAGCTCCAGCTGTGGTGTTTTAGTCTCATGGCTGCCTTGCTCCACCTCCTGCTGCTGTGGGCGGAGCCAGTAGGGTCTGCTCTGGACACACACTTGGATTTGTACGTACATCCTCTCGCCAAATTCTGTTACACCCAAATAAGACGATTGCAACAGCCCTGGTTTTATTGCCTCCACCGAAAGGTAACAGGATCGCCAGCATGCCAGTCTGCTTGAAAAGTTAAAAGAAAAAAAAAGTATAGCCACCAACACGTGTGAGTCAACCTGGTACAAAGGTGGTGACTGACAAAGTTTGGATGTGGGCTAAGCTGTTTCTGAGCTGAAGGGAGGCGGAGGGTGGGAGAGACCGAGCGAGTCTCGCTGGTCATGGGGAGGCTGGGATGTGAGGTGCCTTTGGACCGAACGCCCCAATCCTCAGGGCTGCCGTCTTCGACTGCCTTCGTTGAACTGGCAGGTGAGTTGATGGGTGGCGTTTCTTTAACGATGAAGGTGCAGCCTTCCGGGCAGTCAATCCTCTCTCAATGGACCCTCGGAGCAGCGAACGCCTGCACACTAAAAGACAATTCATCTGCGATCTGTGTCGTGGTGGGTTCCAACACAAACATGGTGGATCAGGGGAGAACCACATGAGCGGCTATGTTGGGTCAGAGGTCAGGCGGAGGTGGTGGCAGTGGTGCCTCAGTCCAGCAGGAGACCTGCCAAGCTTTCCTGTGACCAGAGCAACTTCCTGGTTGAGCAAAGAGTAACACACAGGTGCATGGCTAGGATCCGGGACTTCTGGACTTCTGGACTGAAACTATTTTTACGTAGCAAAAAGCGTCTGACCAGTCTTGACCTGAGACTGAGGACTGTTGAGTTTCGGGTTGCAAGGAGGTGGAAACTTTCCCAGTAAACTTCCAGAAAGAATTTCCAATAGAGCGCAAGAATTTCTCCAAACCTTTTTGTTTATTTGTTCTTGCTAAAGAGTTGAAAATGTCCCATGAGAATGAAGGTCACGTATGTCAGTTACCCAGAATAAACGGGATGCTTTGTGTGCACGGATTCCGACCATCCTCCCCGCTGCCGCCACATCAGGTTTTTGAGCATATCGATATTCCAATTCACTCCCAAAACAATGATGTTGTAATAAATAAAGGTTCGACTCGCTGCTGCTGACTAGTTTTCTACTTGACTCAGCGAGCTGACTGAGGTGTTGCTGTCAGACACACTGGCATGTCTGCTGTCGACTCTTTCCCTTCCAGCTTTTCAAATTCCCAGAATTTTGCAGCACTGGAATTTTTATACAAAAAAAAAAATCCACATAAAGAAACAGTGGTGAAGATTTCTGTGCTGTGCAACACACACACATCCCAACACACACACCCCCACACCCCCTCCACACACACCCCCCCCACACGCCAACACACACACCCCCCCACACACCAACACACACCCCCACACACACACCCCCCCACACACCAACACACACACACCGCCCCTCACCCCCACACACACACACCGCCCCACACCCCCACACACACACACACACACCCCCCCCACACACACACACCCCCACACACACACCCCCACACCACACCCCCCCACACACACACCCCCCCACACCCCCCCCCCCACACACACACACACACCCCCACACCACACCCCCCCACACACACACCCCCCCACACCCCCCCCCCCACACACACACACACACACCCCAGCAGGTTGCAGGCGAGGACGAGACTCCAGGCCAGCAATGAAGGAAACCCTGAGTGATGTCACTCGTTCCTCTGCTGCTAACGAGAGGCTTCGTTGAAACGAGCGAATCACAGCGAACTTTCCTGCCGCTTCATCTGCACATCTGTGCTCGAGCTGCAACGGACCTGAGTCAGCGCTTTCCAGTGACGGAGCATTAGTTTGCATTTAGCGCAGCATCGGGGGTTACGGGAACCTTAACGCTTGAAGTGTGCGTCACCCTTTTAGACCTACAAAACGCATGGATTGAACTCTCAAGGCTGGAGCTTTTCTGGAACGTTGGCAGACTTGTCCATCCCAATCTTTATTTCTCTCCCTCTGACACAGACAGACGTGACACAAATCCCTTAAAATACCGTCCTGGTATTCACATTACTTACCTGCTTCCTGTTGTTCATGAAACCTTTTTAAAAGAATACAATCACGCGGTGTCATGAGTTAAAAGCAGGTCTGTTCCATTTGGTCAAACTGGATTCAAATCTTGAAGAAAACTGTCATCAAGAAGTAAAACCTTGACAACATCCATGTCTTCATGTGATTCCGCCCACAAAAGCCTTTCTCTGCACTTAGAGATCCCAGCCAGGTGTCAACAAGCCAATGGGGACGGCCCGCTAGCAACAGCAACACTGCCTAAAAATGTCTCTTTACAAACTCTGAAACACATCGTCTGGTATCGTCCACAAACACGCTGACATACAACAACTGATGCCAAGAGTTGGATCAAGCTTCGTGTTCACAGCAGCACCAGACTTCACGTGTGGCAGTTCATTGGTTTTTAGCTGCAATCAAAGTGGTTGTGGATTATCGTTTCTGGACGCCATTGCAAACGAGATCCTGGTTTTCAGAGTGACTTCCTGATAAATGAAGTGTGTATAAAGAACATGATGTGCTTCAGAGTTCAGAGTCTTTGGACAGTTTTGCGGTTCTGTTTTCTCCTGTAGCCGTCGCTCAGCGTATTGATAAACCCCCCCGGTGACGGACGCTTTCCCTCTGTGTTGAGTCTGTGTCACTGTGGAGAGGAACTTCAGTCAAACTCCTGCTACATGTAAACACAGCAGCCTGCAGGTCAGTGAGTCCTGAGTCTGTCCACACACACACACACACACACACACACACACACACACACACGCACACACACACACACCCCTGTGAAATGGGACGGTGTGTGACGTCCCTCTGTGCCTTCCTTCGGTGTACATCAGCTCTCACCTTGTGTGAGGATGCGCCCCTGTCGGCGTCCTGGTCAGGTGTTTCCCAGCGTCCGTCTGCAGCTCTCTTCCTGGCTGCAGGATGCGTCGCCTCCACCCAAAGTGTCTGCTGCTGCCTGCATGTGGAGGTAAATCCCTGAAGTGGACTGACTGCTGGGGTCTGCAGGGAAGCGTCAAAGTCAGCGTTGCCCCCACAGCAGCCTCCTTCTTTACAGTTACCGCAGTCGCTCCTCCTCCTCCTCCTCCTCCTCTGGGGGGCTCCGGGGTGGAGGCGGTTTGAAGGAGATTCCCTCAAGGATGTGGTTGATGACACGCTCGTCAGCGGTGCTGGTGGAGCTCCTGCGTGCGGAGGACTTAATCTCTTCGGGCTGTCATAGTCGTCTTCGTCACTGGCGAGCCAGTCAATGGAGTAGTCCGAGTCGGAGGTAGACATGGTGGAGCGAGAGCCTCAGCCAGCAGAGAGCATCACGGACCTGCATCGCGAACACACAACACCTCCCATGAGCATGGCTGACAGGTTCTAATGTGTCCCTGTTCACCTGCCAGTACTTCAGCATTACTGTTAAGCATAAAAACCCAACACTTGTGACCCGCCATTTGTCCCGTGTGATCGTTTCCTGCCAGGGGTGTCGGAGCTGGCGCTCTGCCCGCTACAAGCCTTCCTAGCTTCCATGTGGTTTGGTAGAGCTCCAATTTCAGGTTGACCCCAGACAAAGCAGTTATTACCTCCTCCGTTGCGGTTGTGCCTGTTGTTCCTTCACCACAATCACACAGAAACGACCAGGCTGATTTTCCCGGGAGCAGGTGGGAGGGAGCGGATCGAGCCGAGGAGGAAGGGTGACGTTCTGGAGTGGATCAGCAGCCCAGTTAGGACCTCTGCTGGTTTACTGGGCTACCTTAAAGAATCCTGAGCATAATGAGCTGCATTCCAGGAGAGGAGGAGGAGGAGTCACTTCCTGCCTTTATGCTCTGCTGAGGTCATCGATGATGTCATGGGCAATATCATGTCGGGCGGACATGTTTGCAGAGTTTAATGTTTGGTTAGTTTTTGATGACATCTGCTAGTTTACATAAAGAACTGAGCTAAAATTATGAACCAGCAGACGACCGATGGAGACCTGGACCAGGTGGGTCGCGTTCAGGCCGGACTCACATGTGGCTCAATAACATCCAGGAATATCAGTGTAACACCACACCACTGTTACCACGCCGGCTGAGCTCACCAGGAAATGGATAGCAAACTGTGGCGGGATGAGCGCCATTTTAAATACGCATCCTGGAGCTTTTACAAACACGAGGATGTAAGAGGAGTTCATCTACCGGTCGATGGAGGAGCGCAGCCGGAGGAGGAGACGCTGCTGGAGCAGATTACAGTGAAATAACGATGTTTTATGAACTACAACGTAATAACAGGAGTGACTGGGCCCCACAGGCTGCCACCCTGGTGAGGTGATGGTGATGAGACTCCACACAGGTGAGCTCGGTGACAGTCACCTGTGTGGAGTCATTTGTCTTTCCTTGTCCGTCGCCATCAGCCAGGCAGTCATAGTTGACGGGGGGGGGGGGGGGGTGTCAATCATTGACATTCTGTGACTTCCACTGACAACTCGGGCTTCTGGCTTTAGATAACCTGAGAACAGCTGACCACAGCCGCACGCTCCACTGAGAGCTTCAGGAAATGACCAGGCCCAGGAGACCCCCCCTCCCCCGGGCAGCTTCTGATTCTACGAATGGGGAGGGGGTCCGCTACCAGAACCTCCTCCGTGGAGCAGGTCAAACTCAGATCAAGCCCTCCAACACTTCCCCCCGGCCTGATGTAGCGGCAGGTGACGTCACTTCTTCACCTGCTGATTATTATTCATTCACTGCTGAAGTCGTAAAAATGTCAACAACAAAAATGCTGATGAAACTTCCTTCTTTCCTCTCCCGAACCCACAGCTCATGCATGAGCAGCTGACGTCACCTGGTGATTCACAAACTCAAGTCCGAGGGGAACCAAATGTCACCAGGAAACTTAGGCAGCTGGGAGAAGGATTTAGGGGCGGGCGACCATGACCACAGCATTTCTGCAATCCCGGCTGGGACCGGCGTCCCTCCCTCGTGAGCCTGGTCCTGCGCCCCGGGCCGGTGGATGAAGTAACCCTCCGCAGCCTCGTCCCAGCAGGTCGACCAACATTACGTAAGAGCAGAACCGCACAAACACACGGACCGGTTCACACCGACCCGGGCTGCTGATGCACCCTGCAGCCTCGCCTCGCTCCGCGGCTCCACTCCGGTTTATTCTCTCAGAACGACCGCAGCAGGAACTTCAGCGGCGACCGACGTTCCTCCAGAACACCAGAACCAACCTGACGCGCGCGCGGAACGGGATGCGGCAGCGAAGCTCCCTCGGCCGCAGCCGCTCCCGGTAACCCCGCTACACGAGAACCGGTGCAGGTGAGCTGACGGCTGGCGGCGGCACCCGTGTCACTTACCGGGGACGAATCGTGTGTTTCCCGTTGGGCTCGGTGAGTCCAGGTCAGGCGGCGGCAGCAGGAGCCGAGTGAGCGACGACGAGCTGAGCTGATGGAGTGAAACCATGAAGGCAGCCGACGCGGGCGGGGAGAGGGGCGGGTGGGCCGGAGTCCCATCCAGCCCGTGCAGCCTCTCCCTGGGCAACGTGTCCGGGAGGGGCGGGGCGTAACTCCCCCCGCGGTCCTCGCCGACCCCGTCCGACAGCTCCGGCACACACAAGCCAGTAGGAAAGGAAACCCTGTACCTGCGTCCAGTGGAAAGAACCACGGAAAATTAATTAACAACAGGGAGGGTGCGCACGTGATCCCGGTAAAGGACGACACACCGTCGTTACCGCGCGGACCTTAAATTGACGTCCTCTATTGAATCAGTCGGTGCAGCACGTGACAGGAAAAGAGCTAATTATTGCTGCGTTAAAGCGCCGCCGGGGTGGGCGGGGATTAGACGGACAGATTGAAGTAGTGGGAGGAGCGGGTAGCGGTGACGTCACGAATATCAATGAGCCGGCTCGGGCCAGCAGTGGAGGAAGCGAGCCGGCTGGGAGCCACAGTCCGACTCTTTATTTCCGCTTATAAAACTCTCACCGGTCCGGTTCACATTTATTTCCTTATTTTCTGTTGGTCAGAAGCCAACAGTCGCTGGCTCCACCACGTCCACGTTTACACTGTTAAGATCTCATTAGCTTAGCTTGAACGTTCCAGGCCCCCACGCAGCCTCGTGACTCCACAACCTCCCACTGGTAAGAAACTGAGCTGGACATTTTTGTGTGTTTGTTTTGAAGTTTTGGACACTGGAACAGCTTTGCCCACCAAATTAACGCCCACTCAAAAACACCCAAACACTGAAGCTCCACTTCACTGATCAGCTGATCTGCAGCGCGGCGGCGCTCCAACTGTCCCGTCAGCGTCGTCACAGCCGAACACTCAGACGTCCCTGTATTCCACGGTGATTTTAAACTCCATTAGGAAAGTGAAAATTAAAAGTATTTAAACTTGTGACTCTGCGGTCCACCAGGGGGCCGGGGCCCACGCTTTGGGAATCTGTTTTCAATGATGTCACATGCCCCTCCTGCTCTGCTGCTCAGCCACACCCTCATCAGCTCTCACCTGCTGCTTCACTTCACTCACTCTTGGCCAGATTGTCTTGGCTCTCATGCCAGACTCTCCAGCACTCGTTCCCAGATTGTTTACCTGGTATCGACCCGACTTGCCTCCAACCTTTGCCTCTCATGTCCGCCCTGGTAAACCCACCAGCCCTTAGTCCCAGCCTGCGAGCGTTGCCTGCCTGATCTCTGTTCCCCGTCTGTGGCTGGTTGGCTCTCAGCCTGTTCCTGCTCAACCAAGAGACCCACCTTGTCAGCTTCACTTTGCCAGCTCACCTCCTCTGGTGATGTCAGCCCTGCCGAATCTGTCTCAATCTGTCCCACACCCAGCCCAGGACAAACCATCTTCCAACAAGATCTGAATAAAGACTGTTTGAGAATGAAAACCTGGTTCATTTGTGCTGCGATTGGGTCCAGTCCATACCTGTTGCAGTACAATCTGGCCAGCTATGGACCCAGCACACAATCCCACACCACTGAGTAGCCTCGAGATGATTAAGGTGTCCAGCATGAGGCCATGATGAATGTGTCGTCTGCTGAAACCAGACAAGCTGCTAAGACTCATGAGCGCTAGCACATCCTCATCCTCTCCTGGTCCAAAAAGCAACACATCCATCATGTCCAGTCTGTCCTCCAGCATCTCCTGGAGAACTCCCTGAGTTCCATGTCCCTTCAGTGTCTTTCCTGGAGTACATAGGTGCGTCACAAGGCAACATCCAGATGGACCCAGCCAAGGTCTCTGTTGTCACCTCCTGGCCTGTTCCTGAAAACTGCAAACAGTTTCAGCGTTTCCTGGGGTTCACCAACTTTTACCGTTGCTTCATCTGTTACTACAGCTCCATGGTAGCTCCTCTCACTGTCCCGACCTCCTCCAAAGTGCCCTTCCAGTGTTCACCTCCAGCTGCGGCAGCTTTCAAGACCCTCAAGGATCGATTCACCACATCACCCATTCTCCAGATGCCTGACCCTGAATGTCAGTTTGTGGTTGAGGTGGACGCCTCAGAGGGTGGGGTAAGGGCCATCTTGACTCAGCGGTGGCACCGACCATAAGGTCCATCCCTGTGCCTTCATCACTCAGCACCTGGCCTCTGCTCAGAGAAATTCTGACACTGGCAACAGAGAACTGTTGGCAGTGATGGCCCTGGAGGAGTGCACCTTTGGTTAGAGGGCACCAAGCAGCCATTTCTTGTGTGGACAGACCATAAGAATTTGGAGTATATGTCTTCAGCCGAGAGACTGAACTCTCGCCAGGCCCACTGGTCCCTGTTTTTCACCAGTTTTAACTTCACCCTCTCTTAAGTCAAGCCTGACGCCCATTCCCCCCAGTTCCAGAGGACAGAGGATCCTGCTGATAGGCCTGAGTCCATTCTCTGTATGTCCTCCCTTGTTGCCATGATGACCTGGGACATAGAAGAGAGGGTTAGAGTGGCCACTGAAGGACAGTTGGGTCCCGGCTCCTACCCACCTAACTGCCACCTACTTTTCGTCCCCCCAGGATTGAGGTCAGATGTGCTATGGGCCCACTCCTCCAAGCTCTCCTGCCATCCTGATGCTCAACAGACACCGCCATCCCTCCTCCAGTGTTTCTGGTGGCCCACACAAGACCAGGAATTCGTCAAAGCTTGTCCAACATGGGATCCATACGAGACCCCCTGCCAGCCTCCTGCTGGGCTGCTTCAACCTCTTCCTGTTGTGGGTGGACTATGCTCACAACTCCGTTGTCTGCTGTGCCACCAGCCTCGCTCCATTCCTGTGTGAATACGGCTATCAACCACCACTGTTTCCAGCCTTAAGTTCATTGGACCTGTCGCGATCCAGAAGGTCGTCGATCCTGCGGCGGTCGGGTTGAAGGACTGGATTCAGTGTATGCAGTGCGTCACCTGATTTGCTCTCATTGGTGGGGTAGAGGTCTCAAGTACCTGGTGGACTGAGAGGGTTACAGTCCAGAAGAGAGGTCTTGGGTTCCTGCTCACCATATTGTGGACCCCACCCTTGTGGCCAAATTTGATTGGCAACACCCAACCAGCCACCCATTGACTCAGCTTGGTGAGGGACGCATCTTGCCCCCACCTGTCCAGGATGTTGAGGGCCGTCCTGTGGGGGTGATGTCAGATGTTGGGGATCATGGCAGCTTTTTTAAATATGCAAGGTAACAGACTTAGACCTTCCTATACGGTTAAATTAATCTAATATTAACTGACAGGGATTTTACTGTTGGGAGTGGCATGGTTCAGAGGTAGTAGCCGCCTACCTACTGGTTTGATCCTCACTGCCCCCGTGACCGTGTCCAAGTGTCCTTGAGCAAGATACTGAACCCCTAACTGCTCCTGATGATCCTGCGATGGACTGGCGACCCATCCAGGGATCGGGCTCCAGTGTAGAAAATGGATGGATGGATTGTACTGCCGCTGTCTAATAAAGATATTATACTTTGCAATAAAAACCATTTCACCAAGAACCGCCGACCATAAATGCCCCCCTGGCATCCAATCCACTTTGAATGAATTCCCTCAAGGTGCTTTAGAGATATTGTTTTAATGAAAAATGGGACGTATGATGGATGAACAGACAACAGGAAACATGAATAATTAGATAACTTCAGTCTCTCTCTCTCTCTCTCTCTCTACCCCTAAACCAGGAGGGTTCTGGTGTCCTCCACAGCCATGGGAGCTATCGTATCGGAGGATTTATCAAGAGTTAAGAGCGTGCTCTCACTGGCCACTGAGGGGTTTTCCATAAAAAAAAAACACACTAAAATGGAAGTTTAAAAGAATAATTATTGGCTCACATTTGAAAATACTTGAACACACACTGATAAACCCTACAGAGCTGCTGGGGAGGCTGCAGTCACCGTCCCTACAGGTAAAATCAACTCTCTACTGAACACCAACCTCAAAATGTCTCATAGTGCCAAAACTCCAACTCCAACTGATCCTCCCACAATCTGACACACACGCACGCACGCACGCGATTAACTCTGACTCAAAATGACTCAAAATTGCTGTAAAGAACTGAGCATCTTTGAGCCCACCCCCAAATTATGCAACCCAACATTATTAAGTGTCATATGTGGAGTTTTTACTGGTCCTGCATCATGAGGCAGAGAGAGAGAGAGAGAGAGACTGGGAGAGCGGAGTGGGGGGGGGGGGAGAGAGGAGTGAGAGTTACATAACTATGTTGAAATATATCTGAAGTCACATGTTTAGAGTAAAGGCTTGCACACACACACACACACACACACACACACACACACACACACACACACACACACACACACACCAGGATGTTATAAGACAGTCATTAGAGATTCTGAGCCATGTGAAGGCTCCAAACTAAACATGTGACCTGGGAGGGGCGGGGCCAGGAGTCAAAATTTCCCCCTTCTTGTCTTCTGTCAAATCCTTCACTGACACAGGATATTTTATAGTAGTACTCAGTACAACTGCTGCTTCTACTGTTCGTGTTAACGCTGAGTACTGCTGCCAATGCAACATGGCCACAGCTGCTACCCTCCTGGCTTTGATTGGTACTCACTCACTCACAGGTAAAAGTACACACTAGTACTCACCGGCTCCAAGAGAACATGGTAACACACTACCACCCACATGTAGCGAGTAGCTGCCAACATGTCAACATGGAGGGAACGAAAGCTCCTCACCTCTGCAGGTAACTTTTGAAACTTTTTATCAACTTTGCCACAAGTTCAACTCATCTGTTACTGTTACTTCCACTAGTACTGTAGTATTTTTGCCAACAGTACTGCTGTGAGCTGCTTCTCCACCTCAGGAACCCTGAATGTTCAGAGCCGCAGACAGGTGATGTGTGATGCACATGTCCTTATTTGGATATCTGAGGTGGGAGGGTGTCCCCACAGATAAACTCCAGACACCTTCCATAACCTGTTGCCCCCCCCATAATGGTTCTCAACAAATAGACATAAGAGTAAAGTGCTTCTGAAGTTCTTGTGCACGACACTTCAGACTCCACGATGTGCGCGTACACACACACACACACACACACACACACACACACACACACACACACTGGTATTCTCGTCTCCAGGGAGGGGACATCGACCACATAAACCACCAGCAGTTTCCAACAGGGATGCGTTTGTGCTGCTTTCTCACCGAAGGAGGCAGACGACCAGCTGCTCGGGTCCGTCAGGTCGTGTGAAAGTCAGAAAAACTGACCTGAAAAAAAAGGGTGAACCACTTTGACAAACAGAGGGCGGAGCCTGGAGGTAAAGATCGCCAACCTGCTGCTCCTTCGCATTGAGAGGAGCCGTATGAGGTGGTTCAGACGTCTGGTCAGGATCCCACCTGTGCCGAGAGACGTGCTCCAGGCATGTCCAGCTGAAAGGAGGCCGTGAGGCAGACCCAGGACCAGGTGGAGGGACAACATCTCTATGCTGGCCTGGGAATGCCTCGGAACCCCCCAGGAAGAGCTGGTCCATGAGGCCAGGGAAGGGAAGGTTTGGCTCCTGCTGGAGTTGCCACCTCCACAACCCAACATCAGATACCTGTCTACTTTATCATTTGATAGATGGGGCTGCCTCAGGCTGGGGGCACTCCTCCAGAGACGGGGTCGGTTCTGAATGGACCTGACCCGTGATCTCTCACATGCATTATGGGGACACTGGCGGGGGGACACTGGTGCATTCTTTCTGCTTTGTCACTCATGAAACTATTTCTGTTCCCCTCTCAATGTTTTGTCTGTCACGTTTGAGGTCGCTCCTCCCCCAGGTTCTGTGCTATAAGTGTTTATTCTGTTTTGCACCATAAAATGATTCTTAAAAAAGAAACACGTCCTCTTCATTATCAGCCAACTTCTCCGATGCTCAAATTCTGTCATTTTACCCATCAGTATTTGCGGATGTCTCCAGGTGTGTCTGATAACCTTTCACTGCCGCCATTATCAAAAAGGTCACATGTGCGGCGTCACATGTGCCCGACAAACGCGTGGAATGTCTTGTGTACATTTGCACCATATTCTTAAAGTGATGTCGCTGCATTAGTACTGTCCTCTCGTATTTTGTCTGCTGGATCCACCAGCAGCAGCAGCAATCATCCTTCTAAACTAACAAAGTGGCGAAGCAACGTGACTCAGTCGAAGCGCCAAGGCTGTGGTCAATCCAGGGACAACAGCTTTCATCTTCTCGTGACGTTCGAGGTGGTACAAGCAATATTTCTTTAAAGTACAGAAAAAACAGTCCATATTAGTTCTGTATTCCAGAAGGAGATTAAACATACATGAATGAATGTTCTCCAAATGCACAAAGTCTGGCTGCCTTTTCACGAACAGAACAAATAAAATGAGTCCAAAGTTTATGATCCTCCAGAGAACGCAAAGGGCCGTTGTTGAGAACGTGCGCCAAGGGTTCAAGATTTCCTTTCTTCCTCGTTTATCCAGTTTAGAGTTATCGCTAACAGGAAACCACACACTTGAGCAGTTGTGGTTTCACTGGTTTCTAGAAGCTGTGTAGAAGTGCAAGTCATTGCCGGGCATAAAGAGCAGACTATGAGGCAGACAACTGATAGGCTCAGTGGGGGTCAAGAGGTCACGCCCAGCACAGGAAATAATACAAAAGCTCTTCTAAATCTGCTGGTCGAATTCATGTCATTAGTCTGAAGCTGTCAGGGACTTCCTCTCCTCTCTCTCTCTCTCTCTCTCTTTTGAAGCTCCAATGATGTGTTTCTTCTACAGAGCTGGTTTACCGTACAGCCACAAACCGACTCACGGTTTCTAGATTTATCATTTCAAAATGAAAAAGATAAAACAAGAATTCCAACAAAGAAGTTCATTCGCGCTGACTTAAGAGACCTCATCTTCAGCGGTAAGTGTACCTCCGTGCTCCAGACTTTTCTGTGTCAACAGCAGCCTGCAGCTGGTCCTGGAGAAGACCCCCGTCCCCACCCAGGAGCTGGAGGTTCCCCTGTGTGGGACTGATCTCTGTGCTGTTGTGTGCTGGGGCAGGAGACGCCTACAGGCTCAACAAGTCAAAGTCAGGACCTGGGCTGTATGAAGGCGGAGAAGGAGAGGAGGACAGGCTGGAGACCTCTGCTGGATCAGGGATGAAGGGTGGAGCTTCATTGGTCATCAGACTGTCCAACCTGTGACTCCACCCTATCACGCCTTACTACACCTTGACTTAGTTCACATGCAGGATGGACCTTTTAAAACGTAGATCCATGATAACATGAGCAACATCTGATTGATGATGATGATTCTCATCCCACCACCTGTACCTGAAGAACAAAACACTTCTCATTCGCTAAACATCGTCCCGTTTTTCCTTTTCATGAGGAACATGTCCTCACTACAGCCAGCAGGAGACGAGAGCAGCCAAGTTTACAAGTTACAGTTTAAACTGCAGTTCAAAGCAGAAACACAAAGTCCAGGCAGGATGATGACATATTATATTAACAGAGTCTGATTTATGGCTCAGCTTTACGTCACATTAAAGAACATGGCAGACACAGAGAACAGAGAGTTTCCAGACGACCTCGTGACTCGTGGTGTTGACCCACCGCTGCAGGAGGATGCTCACGGTTGACAGCTGACTGAGCTCCCAGAAGCCTCGAGACGCAGCGACGCTACATTTTACTTTCACTCTGATACCCACTGACTGAAGGAGCTGCTTTGTGGTCTTCCAGATAATCAGAGACCAGTTGTGCGTTTCTGTACTACAATATGTGATACTTCTACACAAATTGTGGCACTCTCATATACTTTGGTGTTGTTTTTTTTTGCATTTCCAGACAATGAACAAATAATTCTGATCAACTGTATAGAAGGACAGCAGCCAAGAAAACAAAAGAACAAAAATGGGGGCACAAGGAAATAATAAATACTCAAGTATTCGCACAAGAGTGACAAAACCATCTAAAGAATCAGTAATAGTTTACAGTGCTGCTGTACAATAATCAAGGTCTGAAAAATGAATTGGAACAATAATGATAATGGTACATTAAGTGTTCGCTAATGCTTACTTACATATAAGCCCACTGAATAACCCTCCTGAAGCATCGTTACAGCCTGGCCAATGATCCCATCCAGAAATGATTACCAGACTCAGTCGTAAC
This sequence comes from Aulostomus chinensis, assembly GCF_037954235.1. Taxonomy (NCBI): domain Eukaryota; kingdom Metazoa; phylum Chordata; class Actinopteri; order Syngnathiformes; family Aulostomidae; genus Aulostomus; species Aulostomus chinensis. The sequence goes on from NC_141321.1 coordinate 5,235,457, forward strand.
TGTTAACTGTTATTGGTTAGTAGGATGGAGCCAGAGCCTTCAGCTATCAGGCTCCTTCATCCCTGACAGAGCTCCTAGTCCCCTATGATCCAGCTAGAACCCTTCACTCCCAGGATGCAGGGTTCCTGCTGGTTCCTAGAGTTCTAACAGTAGAATGGAGCCAGAGCCTTCAGCTATCAGGCTCCTTCATCCCTGACAGAGCTCCTAGTCCCCTATGATCCAGCTAGAACCCTTCACTCCCAGGATGCAGGGTTCCTGCTGGTTCCTAGAGTTCTAACAGTAGAATGGGAGTCAGAGCCTTCAGCTATCAGGCTCCTTCATCCCTGACAGAGCTCCTAGTCCCCTATGATCCAGCTAGAACCCTTCACTCCCAGGATGCAGGGTTCCTGCTGGTTCCTAGAGTTCTAACAGTAGAATGGAGCCAGAGCCTTCAGCTATCAGGCTCCTTCATCCCTGACAGAGCTCCTAGTCCCCTATGATCCAGCTAGAACCCTTCACTCCCAGGATGCAGGGCTCCTGCTGGTTCCTAGAGTTCTAACAGTAGAATGGAGCCAGAGCCTTCAGCTATCAGGCTCCTTCATCCCTGACAGAGCTCCTAGTCCCCTATGATCCAGCTAGAACCCTTCACTCCCAGGATGCAGGGTTCCTGCTGGTTCCTAGAGTTCTAACAGTAGAATGGAGCCAGAGCCTTCAGCTATCAGGCTCCTTCATCCCTGACAGAGCTCCTAGTCCCCTATGACCCAGCTGGAACCCTTCACTCCCAGGATGCAGGGTTCCTGCTGGTTCCTAGAGTTCTAACAGTAGAATGGGAGTCAGAGCCTTCAGCTATCAGGCTCCTTCATCCCTGACAGAGCTCCTAGTCCCCTATGATCCAGCTAGAACCCTTCACTCCCAGGATGCAGGGTTCCTGCTGGTTCCTAGAGTTCTAACAGTAGAATGGAGCCAGAGCCTTCAGCTATCAGGCTCCTTCATCCTGACAGAGCTCCTAGTCCCCTATGATCCAGCTAGAACCCTTCACTCCCAGGATGCAGGGCTCCTGCTGGTTCCTAGAGTTCTAACAGTAGAATGGAGCCAGAGCCTTCAGCTATCAGGCTCCTTCATCCCTGACAGAGCTCCTAGTCCCCTATGATCCAGCTAGAACCCTTCACTCCCAGGATGCAGGGTTCCTGCTGGTTCCTAGAGTTCTAACAGTAGAATGGAGCCAGAGCCTTCAGCTATCAGGCTCCTTCATCCCTGACAGAGCTCCTAGTCCCCTATGATCCAGCTGGAACCCTTCACTCCCAGGATGCAGGGTTCCTGCTGGTTCCTAGAGTCTTTGTCTCTGTCCATCAGTCTCTCCTCCTTTCTCTCCCTCTTTATCTCTGTCCCTCTCTTTCCTTCTGTCTCTCTGTCTTCCTCCATTCTCTGTCTCTGTCTCTGTCCATCAGTCTCTCCTCCTTTCTCTCTCTCTCTTTCTCTCTGTCCCTCTCTTTCCTTCTGTCTCTCTGTCTCCCTCCATTCTCTGTCTTTGTCTCTGTCCTGCTCTCCTGCTCTCTCTCCGTCCCCACTGATCCTGGATCTGCTCCACCTTCCTGCCTGGTAAAGGAAGGTTCTAGTGGCTGCTGTTGCAGGATGTGCTGCTGATGGAGAATTGTTGGGTGGAGGTTCATTGAAGGAGGGAGGTGCTGGACCTGCTCCACTTGGACAGAGTCAGGACAGAACTTTGGTTGGGGTTTGGTGACAAACCTGACCTGACTTGTTATGTTTCATTAATGAGCAGTTATTAATGTGTTCCTATTGTAAAATCTTATGTTGGGATTTTATGTTGAAACCTCCAGACCTGTTGGAAGACATGAAGTTCTGTGCTTGACATATGTGTCCTCAGTTCCAGCTGTTCTCAGCTCAAGTATTTTAGCTGCAGAGAAGGTAGAGAGGCAACTGAAGTGTCTCTGGTTCGATCCCCACTTCCCCTGGTGACCATGTCCAAGTGTCCTTGAGCGAGACATTGAGCCGCTAATTGCTCCTGATGGCCTGCAATGGAGGAAAGTAATGCAATGTTTCTGTTCCTTCTGAGGAACTGCTTGGCTCCACAAACCAGCGGGTGATGTCACACGCTTTGACGTCTTCTGCTGCAATAAATCGAAGCTTTATGACACTTGCTGGTCGATTCCTGTTGAGATTATTGCTGAGCTGCCATCTTTTTACAGCATATTGGGAGGAGTCTGTTCAACAGAGATCGCAAAATTTAACGCAACGTGATAAATCATAAGAAAAGAAACAACCTTATAAATCTATCAAATCCCCTTCTGGAGTACCACATTATGCCCTGCGAGTGAAACTACTGTATCTGCCTCTATGATAACTGCTAATACTATTACATAACGGTTTTACTTGCACTACAAGCTTGTACTGCCACTCTTGCAGCTCCAGGGAAGAAAATACAGCCAGAGCCTGAACAGGAAACATGTCGGTGACACAAAAGACCATGACGTAATTTTACTTCTGCATCTGTCCCTCATTGTCCTACGAGAAGGTTAAAAATAGTCTTTTTCGCTAGATCAGCATCAGCTGTTAGGACCTGAGTGATGTCATGTTGTGATTTTCATTTTAGAAGCTAGTAAAGAGAGTTTTCACCCAACTTAAAGGGTTGGTTCACCCAAATAACAACAGCATATGAGCTAGCCTTCCTTGGGTTTTTAATTCTAAGCAATGTCACCAAAAAAAGGAAGCGCATGTTAATTGTGTTTCCATCAGCAGTTTTGGAGCAAATAAAACAGGTCATCTTCTGCTGCCGGAAGAAGACGGCACTACAGGCAGCGTTAGGCTTGTGGCGTGACAGAGTAGAAGAAGAGGAGCTGTTGGGGCTACCGGCAGAAAATGGTGGGAGGTCTTATGGAATCACCTTCAGTTGGACGAGTCGTAGTTGTTACTGTCAAAACCAGCTGTTATTGGACTTGTTGCTGAGGTCAGAGCTTCTTCCAAAATGATGTTCCAACTCTGGTTGGACCCATAGCATTTCTAGCATGGCTACCACCCATAGCATTTCCAGCATGGCTACCACCCATAGCATTTCTAGCATGGCTACCACCCATAGCATTTCCAGCATGGCTACCACCCATAGCATTTCTAGCATGGCTACGACCCATAGCATTTCTAGCATGGCTACCGCCCATAGCATTTCCAGCATGGCTACCGCCCATAGCATTTCTAGCATGGCTACGACCCATAGCATTTCTAGCATGGCTACCGCCCATAGCATTTCCAGCATAGCTACCACCCATAGCATTTCTAGCATGGCTACGACCCATAGCATTTCTAGCATGGCTACCGCCCATAGCATTTCCAGCATAGCTACCACCCATAGCATTTCTAGCATGGCTACGACCCATAGCTTTTCTAGCATGCAAATTTTTTTCAAACCTGAGTTTCTTTTCCACCAAATTTTGCAGTTTCTTACTACTTTTTCTAACGCCCCACCAACAAGTGTGGGACTTTCACAGATATTCCCAGGAACAGAAACTTATCCCAGAATGTTCTCGTAGGCTCATAGAGGACATCTGGTAACCAAGGACCCGTCGGAGAACAGGGGTGTTTGTAAGTTTTATTTTCAAACCAAACCTTTCACCCTGACAAGTGTCTTTCTGTTGATGGACAAAGTGGTCACTTACCTTCAATCTTACCAGAATCAATGGGCATCAGTGGATGCGCTACAGCCCCACATAGAATTTTGAAATTAATTTCATATTCAACTTCTCTTTTTATCTTTTCTGGATAAATGTGGTCACAATAGGCTATTATTTCATCATTTTTCTTTTATTTTAATTTCTCGCGCCCTGGGCCTCTTTTGGGACGGTGGGCACGTGCACCTCTCAAGCGTCTACAAACTGCGTGTGGCGAGATTCTCCGGTTGTTCCAAACACACTCTCAGCTGTGCGAGTGGCAGGTCCGATCCTGAGCCGCTGTGATGCGTCATCGGCAGACATGCGAGCAGCCGGCTGGGTTGCAACTGCTGCAAAAACTTGCTGAAGTGACATGATGGCTTGCGCCACGCCAACTGTCCTCTCCCTGTTGTCTTGTGGCATCTGCTGCATTGTGATGTCACAAATCTGGAGGATGCGTGGCCTTTCTTTGACCCCTGTTGGCAGGAAGACTTCTGTAGCGGCTGTTCATCAGCGTTGTGATGTTCTGCGCCGGTGAGAGAGATGGATTATCTCAGCTACAAAGAAACGCTCACCGACGGTGACATCTGTGAGCCAAATTGGAGAGAAATAAGCTCGTCGAGCACATGGACCAAATCTCTGAGGTGTTGCTTCAACATAGCTTGCTGTTTTACTCAATGTCTTTAAAGAGGAGCTTTACTTTATTTCAGGAACTGATATTCAAGTATGCTCTCTTTACAGAAGGATTACCACTCTGTCCCAGAGCAAACTCCAGGTACCCAAATGGGTTCTCTTATCATTAATGAGGGTCCCAAGTGTGTCTCCACCTGGATTTAGGATCCTGATCAGTGTTATTGGCCTGCTGAACAATCAGCAGAGGGTTTGAGAACAAGATCAAGGTCTTGCGTATCTGAATTTGAAGGACATCCATGAGATTTGCCGAGAAGGTGAAATTAGACCAAATAAAAATGTGTGCCTCTTTACTTGTGGTAGCAGGATGCGCAGGGGTGTTAACCCTAGGAAGCTCCATAGCACACATGAACATGAGTTTTGGAACTTAAATGTCATCATTAGCACAAGGCTTCTGTTAGTTAGCTTTTGTTAGCAAAACTAGCTTAATGTGTTTTCTTTTTTCCCGATGTGACGACGCTTCATGTTCTCGACAACCTCTGCAGTAAGGCTGTATTTACATGCTGCAGAACACGATGCTGACATATTGTAAGCTGGCATGAGCCCCAGACCTGACATCACACAGTTAACCAACACCCACTAAGATCTCCTTTGACTCTGAAACAAAGTGAGCGGATGTTCCACCGTGTTAACAGCCTTCCAGGCTTTAGGGGAAAGCTCCTGAATCAGGGATGAATTCACCCAGGTCATTGTTACCTGAGGACATTCATGCTGAAACCATCAGACACATTCAAGAAGCAGATGACGAATGTCAACAATCTGCTGCTGCGTGCGACAAGCTAAACAGCATAAGAAGCCCCCGTGACTTTCAATGATGCCAAATTCCATGATGTTAATCAGTAATTGTGTCCGATGTCGTGTCCCCGTCATGCTGAAAGGTCATTTACTGTACTTCTATCAGGTTGGTGTCTCAGTTTGAAGAGTCGCTCCAGCTGGAAGCTGCTGGCCCCGGCGCCAGAGTCAGAGAGGACAGCTTCATTATGGATGTTTCATTAGTGGTTAATCATTAAAGCTCACATGTACAGAAGACAAACACTTTCACACTTTCCCTTCTCTTCAAAATCACACACAGTACGAGACTTGGGAAAGTTCTGAATCTCAAAAGGGAATTCTGGGAACATCAGTTGATGCAGCTCCATTTCCACATGGTGTTTTATGTGTTTATTATAGCTGTCCGATGTCACGGTGACCTGAGGACGGGACGCCGGGGACAGACAACTCCTGCTTTTGAGTTTGAGAGATGACTCACTGCAGACTCCAGCTACGGCCGCCATGTTGACGTTTAAAGAAATATTTCGACAAAGTTACTTTTTTTCTTGTCTTTTGTAGACAAATGATAGTGAACGATTAACTGAAGCAGCTTGTTATCGCACCCTCTGAATGAGTCATTTGGGAGAAGTTTGTTGTGAAATCTGTCTGCCAGTGAAACTGCGACACGTTCGAGTTTTGTGGCGACACAATAAATGGAGAAAAAAACACTAAACCCAAGGAACAGAAATGTCTTCAGAGCTACAAATCAGCTGGACGAGGCCGTGCCGCTGCCACAGAACTGCTTCCCTCGTGGTAAATGAGAAGATGAGCCTCTTCAGAGTGTAGAAATACTGCACTCCAAGCTGGACGTCCTCTCACCGATCAGCGACTGTGAGCACTGCTCTCAAGATGCAGGACCAGAAAAGATTGTTCACAAATCATTCATCTACGGAGGACAAATGTCACAAACGAGCACATGAAATCAAATGAAAATGTCCATGAAGCACATGGAACCAAATGAATCGAGTTCTTTGTTCCACATACGTTTTGTTGAAGAAAACCTCAAACCTCATTTAGTTTTGCCTTTGTATGTAAAGTTCCATCAATCAGTGTCTCCACTCACCAAAGAACCAGCTGGGCTGGACTTTTCAGTTCTCCTCGTTTCTGCAGAGCAACACGCACGTGCACGCACGTGCACACACACACACACACACACACGCACGCACACACACACACACGCATGCACGCACACGCACACACGCACGCACACACACGCATGTGCACACACACACACGCACGCACACACACGCGCACACACGCACGCACGTGCACACACACGCACACACACGCACGTGCGCACACGCACGCACACACACGCACGTGCACACACACACGCACGCACGCACACACACGCACACACACACGCACACACGCACGTGAACACACATACACGCACACATGCACACACGCACGAGCGCACACACACGCACGCGCGCACACACACTCACTGCCTTCATCAGTGCCCTCCTCCTGGTATCTTAAATGTCTGCTGCATGCTTCAGCACAATTCCCAGTGACCCCTGAGTGACCAGGACGTGAAAGGATGCAGGTTTGAAGGCCTTCAGATTTGTGACATTTTGATGGCTGCCTGTGCTACAAGAGGTCAGCGGCTAAAAGTAGCAGCCACAAGTTCACGAAGTGCAGCTCATTCATGAGCCAACCATCGCACTAGAGTGCACTACGCAGTCAAGTACTCTCCATGAACACGCCTCAAAAGATGACGAAACTAAACAACCGCGATGTGTCTGTGGCTTCACCGTCATGGTTCACGTGTTAAAGTCTGGTAGTTAAGGATGACCTGTGCGTGAGGCTGATTCACCCTCAGTCCCCTTCAGCAAGGCCGCTGACAGCTGTGTGCGATGGGCAACATTCCGGTTTAAAGCTCGTGGTCGTGAACGGTGTGACTGGTCACTGTGTGTTTCTGTGCTGGTCGACTGTGGAGTACTGTGAGCTCCGCCCTCTCGCACTGTGATGCAGTTTTGATGGCGCAGCCGTGATGCAGTCAGTTACAGAAGATGAGACATCAGCTGTGCACATGCAGTACAAAACAAGTAGGTCTGCATGCTTCCAGCTTTTCCATGGCAGCAGAGGCACCGACGGTCCTCCCGGTGAGGCGTGGCAGCCCCCACCTCACCAAGTGAACTCCCCAGGAGTGACTGCACACTGCAGGGAATAAACCACGTCCCGTAAAGCAGAGCTGACACAAGAGGAGGAGGAGCCTTGATCTACACACGTACCAGGTTTGGAGGTCAGTTTCCTGGTTAGCTATTAACCGGAGCCCAACACATTTGGCGTGATGAGACGGGAGGTTGCAGACTCAACCTCATGAAACAATAATTTGAGATGTCTCATAATGGCTGCTTCATATTTCACTGTGGCAGTTTATGAAAACTTAACCGACTTACACTAGCTTCTTATTTGCTGAGATGTCAACGTGTTACTAATTTGTATTGTGCATATTTGTCAGTTTTATAAGGAGTCCGTCTGAACTTGGAGTACAAATTTGGAGACTTAATGAGCTGAGTTTAAATAAGCCGGGTTTAAACCATGCAGTCAATGACCCTGCAGGGCGTCGCCGTTGATCTGCCGCACGCAGCTGCACTGAACCCAAACCTGCCTGCTCAGCACCAAACGGCACAACAAAGATAGGCTAAGCTGTAACTGAAACTTTACCAGGCAGCAACTCAACCTACTTTTATGCCAGGATGAGTGCAGGTGCTGCCACCTTGTGGTAATAGACGCACAGGAACTAGCCAGTCAGCAGTACGACTGCAGCTTTTTTTTCACAGCTTCTACACTTTTTTCAGTTAAAATCAATAAAATATTGTGATATGTTTTCAAAGTGATGCTGGCACAACACGTCCTGTCACGATGGGTTGATGAATGTCGGTGTTAATTCTGCAGTTTAGCTACATTTTTGAAGACATTTGCTTGAAACCTGATTGACCTTCCAAATAAACATTACTCACATTGCACAACCCATACATTCCGCCGCAGCCCGGACGAGGTCACATGAGGTGACGACTGTCAGCACACATCTGAGCTGCGACCAAACCAGAGCTCCTCTCTTCAGCGAGCGTTGCAGCAGTTCTCGTGTCATTTAAGGACACAACCTGTTTAATTTGCCTAGAAACGTGCAGCCAACTGTACCATAGGTCACAGCACTAAAATATGCTGCTCACGTGGCCGACCCAGACACACCGTATACAACATGAGGTTTCATTCACAGCTCTGGCAGGCGTCCATGTTGGCCTCAGGAAACCCCACATCCTGCTGTTGACATAACGCCATTTATCATACGCTCTGGGCCACGCCAACAGTGTGGGGTTTTGCAGATGTGGATAAAATGAAACAATGAGACTTAATCCAGAGTTCCATCACAGGGAGACGACTGCTTTTAAAGCCATAACTTCATCAGGACACTCCAGTTTGGTCATTTGTTGTAACTGGAGAGTGTTTTCAGCTGCAGCGGGCAGATGTTTTCACAGAAAAGCCTCCACAAAGCCCCGTGCGTACCTGCTCAGATCCCCTCGGTAAACAGATCAGACGTGAGGATTAAATGTTCTGTTTCTCATGACTCTGAGGGAGCTGCTGACTTACGTTAGCTTGTGTGGGACTGCGAGGAGGGCGCTGCCCTATTCAGATAATGGGAGCTTAGAGCCACTCGCTAGTGAAGGTAGCATGTAGCCGTGACAAAGCTACAGTCCCTCATGTGAACACACACACGACTCCGGATGAAAGAGAATGCTGTTATTCAGATGTGGAAGCATCTGATCATTCAAACAAGATTCAACATATCAAAGAGCGAGTTTCAATACAAGTCTGAGAAATGTTGTCGTTTTTTTCAGTTGGGTCTTCATTGAAATTATTTTAAAAACTTAGCAACGTTTTGGGACATTCTTTTTTGATTTCTTTTTAATAGCGCGCCACAGGAATGGCGTGTTTGAAGGCCTAGCTGGTAGTTAGCGCCGCTGTGGGTTCCCTCAACCAAAAACCAATGGGATTTTGGGTTATTGCTGAAAATAATCTCTGGTGTGCACATTACTTTATGACTTTCAAGCATAAATGAAATCCTTCTATGTGTAACGAACTACAACATGGACGTGCGACTTCAGACTCAGCACAACTAGCTTAGCGCCTCTGCTGCGATCGGCGTGTTTTGTGTCCTTGACAGCCTCTGTAGTTCAGCTGCTTGAAGCCTGCCAGGGTTCTGAAGATCTCTGAAGCTTTCGAATGGATGAGTGCAGCATCTAGTGGCACATTTAATACTGCGACACAAAACATTGTGTTAACCTCAGACCTTTCGTCTGACCAAAACCCTTTAACTCTGGGTTTGGGACGTTCAACCATCTCAACTTTACTGGGATTTAGGACTTTCCTGCACCACTCTGTTGTGTGTTCACTTCACATTTGGTCTGAACTCAACAACAAAGTTAGAATAAATGAACAAAGCTACAGGAAACTAAAGAAAAATCTCTCTTGTTTTTGTTGTGTCGTGGCCATGTTTTGGAACCAAGAGAACTTCAGGCCGGCTTGCAGACTTCCTGGTTCTGTTCTCTGGAGGACACCAACCAACCACGTTGGTTGACGGGTTACTGGTGAGTGTGCTGACATCGTTCACAGGCTCCTCATGTCCCTGCTGGCTGAACGTCTGTTGACCCTCAAGACATTTTTCCAGCGCTGTTAAACAAACAACATGTTGTGTCCATCGGGCCGCTGAGTTGTTGTGAGGTTTCCCTTGGCTTTCACTCCGAGCCTCAGTCTTTATCATTTATTATCTTGATATTCTAATTTCTACTTCATGGAAGTAGTCAGCACATGGTGCACTTGACCAGCTCTGGATTGAATCTTGAACTTTTTCAAACCAAAATAGCTCCTCTGAAGCTTTAATGTGCACCATGTGTTCAGAACACAATGGAGGATGGCTGAGTTCCGTTCAGGTTCTTCGAGGTCCTGGAATCGCTGGCTGGCTCTCACACTGTCATGACTTCATGAATGTGATTAGGAACACCTGTGCTTTCTCCTGCTGATGAATCAAAAAGGTTCAAGCCTTGCTGTTCCTCGCCAGCTCCCTGCAGTTTGGTGGGATAATATCGCCCCCCAGTGGCGCTGCTGTGGAGCAGCAGGTTGTTTGTTTGACCAGAGAACAAAGCAAAACAAAACATGTTTTTTTATTGTGGTGAGATTGAAGGTGAAAAGGAAATGAAGCCAGTGTGCGCTTGAATGCAGCTACAATAGAGAAGGAACATGTCAACTGTGGAAATGGGAGTGTTTTGAAGGTTGACTTTGTCTTTTTGTCTTTCACCCTGATTTCATTGCGTTTGAAAATCAGAGCGCAGACACAATGAAGCATGAGGGACGAGATCAGCGACACGGGGCCCCTCCAGCAGAGGTGCGGGGGTCCCGGTGGGGGCAGCTGGCCGCGGTTCTGCTGGAGGTCATGAGGAGCTGATCAGAGGTCACCCCCTCCTCAGGTGTTTCCTGTCGTCACCTTCACTTAAAGGTGGTAGAAACTGCCTGTTATGTATCATCGTAGACACAGAAAAGTGTGGCGGGGTCACAACCTCGTTGACCCGGCGGCTCTTTCTGGCTCCGCCCGGGTTTGACTGCTGCTGACACCTGGATGAGATGCACTAAAGTCTGCTGGCTCTTGGTGGAGGCGGGGCTCCTGGCTCGCGGACGGCTGCACCCTGTGCCCCTCTCTGCCTCTCACTGCACACGCGGTTTAGGGAAGTTGTCGTGCTTTGCTCTCGTGTTGATGACTAACTTTGTTGTTTCCATTGAGTGTCTTTGTCGTGTCGCAACTGCTGCAGGAGCGAAGTGTTTACATGAGTCAGCATCATCCTCGAGTCCAGCTGCCAACATCTGTTTGGTTCAGGAAGATCGTCATCTCAACGCAACTGCAGTGGTGAGAACACACGTACACGACTGCAGTGGTGAGGTGAGCCGCCTCCTCACCGCCGCAGCCTCACGCTCCCACAACCTTGTTAGCAACGACCAGTTTTGAGAGTCATGAACGAGTGCGGTTTTTACCGATGTAAAACCAAACATCAGAATATCTCGAGTGAGCGTCGTCGTTCCCCCCAACAGCACAATCACAGACCTGCTTGAAGAACTCAGTGTCTTTACTTCAGTGGAAGTGGGACTCCTAACCACAGCACGACCAGTTCTAGTGTACAGTTCTGACCCCGGCAGGGCTGCAGGCCCGGGTCAGGGACCTTGGTACTTGGTCCTGCTCCGGTCACGTGGCAGGCATGTTTCTTTGAGTCCAAGTTTCTCAAAATTCTGCTTTCATATCACATCTCCTTCTTTTATAACCCAAAAAATAAAGAAGGGTGAATTCAGTTCACGAATGATCATTTGAGAGAGAAACACTGTCTCTGCGTTCCAGCTTGAAAGGTTCCTTTTTGATAAAGCCTGTATTTAGGTCTGGCTCAGGGCTGAACCATGCCATGGTGAAGCTGCGTCAGGCCTGGACTGCCCCCCCCCCCCCCCCCCCATGTTTATTGGCGCTCCATCCGTCAGTCTGTCCAGGACTTCTGTCTGTAAGCATTTCTGCTCGATCAGTGTCTCACTAGCTGTCAGCCTTGGTGAGGATCCGGTGGTGTGGCTCTTCTCTCTCTCTGTGCTGTGGTGTGTGTCCCTGGAATTTTGGGGGCGTGTGTTGGAGGCTTTGAGCCTCCTGCCTCCTCTGTTCTGGGAATATTTCCTCAGCCTGCTTGTTCTCCTGGAAGTGTTGGAGGACCGCAAGGAGGCAGATGGTTTTCACAAGAAGAGAAACCTTGGCTACAATGTTGTTTATCACATGCAAACTCACGTCAGTGTTCCGTTACACAGAAATCCCTCCAAGGCCCCCTGGTGGCCATAAATGAATATAGGATATACAGTAAACCTCCCACCGCCATGTGGAGCTGCTCTGCTGATACTGAGCAACAGCTGAGGCCCAACATGGGCTCCTGCTGCCCCCCACCACTGCCTTTGCTCCCGGTGGTCAACACGGTCACATCCGCCAACCTGCTAGCCAGCAACACTGCACCCTTTGCCCGGGCTCCTCCGTGTGCTCGGCCTCCAGCGTCACCTCATCTGCCCGTCTCCTCAGCCCTGGACTCTTACCTAACTCACCCTTTTCACTCAGACCAGCTCTGCTCTGCTCTACTCCACAAACGGGCCAATAGGACTCAGCAGAAACAATGACTCACTTCTCCTGCGCAGCCATGTGAGAAGCCTCATCAGTCCAGAACACTCCTGAGCAAACACGCAAGTCAGAGGCTGCAAATTTATTGAGAGTTCTCCAGGACACATTTAGCTTCTGTGGAGATTTATGGCTCTTCCCGATAAATGTGTCGGTGTGTGGCACACCACTGCTCACTCAGTAAATTATCCATCAAGAATTACAAGCAAATAAACAACGTGAAAGTGTGGAGAAGAATGAGCCTCCAGCTGGGACCTGAAAAAGACAAAGACACCTGTTAATTGTTGATCAGTTTATGAGCTCCAAGGCTTTACTGTTCTTGTGAGAAACTGAAGACGACAACAAGAACTGCTGATATTAACGCCTCTCATGAAGGGCTGGAAGACCTTCTTTTATTGTGAAGGAAAATCCTCCACTGTCACGTCACAAATCCCATGAAAAGATCGGCAATGACTTTCACTTCATCCTAGCTGGCAGCTGATGAAGTGTTCAGGTTACAACACACAGGAAAGTGTGGTGCAGGCCCCTGAAAGAGACATGGCTGCTTCCAGGACGTGTCCCCCACTTGTCTCCCAGGACACTTGGAGGAGAAGCGTCCCTGCAGTGAGGGAGTACTGAACAGCAGTGTGTGCTGTGGAGGAGCGCATCAGGTTTCACCCACCTGTGCAGGTCCATCCACTCCTGGGCGCTGACGACTCTATGGGAACAACACATCCTGTTAATCCAGGTCTCATGTGACCTTCATCACTCACCTGCGGGACTCACCTGCCATCCTGACCAGCTCGACGCTGTAGTCAGAGAACTCGTGCCGTTTGCTCACAGAACACACATGAACCCCAAAGTCCTCCGTCTTGACCTTGTGGATGCTGAGCGTGACGCCGCCGAGGGTGTCGGTGACGTCATAGCCGGCGCTGCAGTTCTGGAAGGCCTTGTGTTTGATGTAGTGACACAGCAGCTGGTTGCCCGGGCTCCTCCACTGCACAGACAGCTGAGAGATGAGCGTGTTGTCGTCATGGTGATGCGTACACGGCAGTGTGACCCTCTCACCCGGCCGACAGAGCACTTTTACCACACTCCCTGCAAACGGAAGGTCTCGGGTGAACGTCTTGTCCAACAGAGCTCGTCGGACCAGCAGCAGCTCATGGCCCCCACACTGACTACACAGTGACCACACACAGGGGTTGCCTCTATGCTACAGCGCTCAGCCCCCTCTCATTCTGCAGGGGCATCGTAGGTGAAACTGAGCCTCGCAACAGCCGCTTCTACTCCAAGTTAGAGGTTGAGCCAGACGCTTCTGTGGCGGGCAGCTCAGTGGAAGGACGTCCGGCTACACGAGCAGGTCCGCGTCAGAGGAAGTGTGTCACGACCAACACAGAGGTGCAAGGAAGTGATCATGTGACCGAGAAGTAGAGAAAATGTTACAAATGTAGCAGCTGTGGAAATGCATATCGGCTCCTTCTTAAAACAATTGCCTGACATTTTCTATCAGCTCCTCGTGAAGTCTTGTCTCCAGTTTTTGTGTTTTCTGAAAAACTTGAAAAAATGACTTAGGCGATTATTTTAAGAGGCGGCGATGTTGATTTTGATCTTTTTCAATGTACATAAAATGTGTTTTTTTCCTCCACAACCTCGTCAACAGACACAGAAGGCGCAGCCACCCACACCCGCTGAGGTCAAGACTGTCACGAGGGACAAGGGTGAGCTCTCACTTCAAGATGGCATTTTCACAGCCGCCATTTCGACATGTTCTCGGTGACATAAAATAAGGCCCGGTTCCCTTCAAGTGGACCAGGTCCCTGGTCCTGCTTGCCCTGACAGCTCTGACTGGTTTGAGGCCGCTCATCTGAGATGTGACGGATTCAGCAGATATATTTTACTATGTTGTTTAACACATGAACTCATGAACATGAAATTCCTGTGGCGGAGGGATCACAAATTGTTCAGTAACAAAGCAGATTCATGCAGACTACGGTCAAAATGGCGTCCCGTATCTGTGTGCCTGTCGACCATCTCCTGGGGGAACACCTGCTGTGTCGCTGCTACATGCTGCACTTCAGTCACTTTCCTGGTTGTGTCATGTCCATCATGTGATACACTCACCTGACAACTATTCTTCATGATAACAACGAACTGAGGCTGACTCAGGCGGGTGTCTGTGCGTTCCCAACTCACCTTCTCCAACCAAGCGGGACAGAAGCAGAGCGAGGCAGACTGCCGCTGTCCCGGTCTGCTCCAGAGCTGTCCTCCACATTTGCTGATGGATTTAAGTCAACAGGTCCAAAAACTTTGAGGGTTACAGGACAGAGACTCCAGCAGCTGGAGCACAAGGTCCAGAAGCAACGCCTGCCTGCTATCACTTTTGTTTTCACCTTGGAGTCGGTTGTCATCTATCAGTGGTAGCCAGGCATCGCAGGACGCTCTGAAATGGGAACTTCCTAAATCACATCGTCTGTATTTGACTGAACTGACATGCTTCAGCACCTTCTATTCACATCCCTGGTAAGACACAGCAAACGTAAGTAATGGAAGATACGAGCTGTAACTGCAGTTAATCAACAAGATGGCGCAGACCAATCTTTGAGCAGGTATGAAATTGTTTGTCAGAATACTCTTGATAAATCCTATAAAGTGTACCTGACAGTGTTTGTGCAAAAACACTTCATTACCACCTTAAAATACTTCAACTGACACCTCCTCTTCTCCCTCATGAAACATCTAAGAGAGCATGAATGTACTAATACTTCTCATTTCACATGTTCAAGTGTGGAAACTGTGTATTTTCCAAGTTTTTCCATCTCATACTTGTGTATGCTGCATTTCAGGGCAGGGTCACCTTCCTGAATATTTGTGATGTCACAAAAGCTGCTGGTGGGCACATTAACCCTTTCACTGTGACCAATCTTGAAGAGCCAAACTCCATCATTCCACGCCCTCAAACTCCAGTGGGGGTGGGGTGTTAAGAGTGTGAGGAAAAGTTCTGTAGTCAAATACTGGATTCCTTCCTGACTCGAGGACTCTCTCCAGGTTGCTCTCGTGCCCACAGCTGCATCGATGAGGTCATCCCACCTGAGTAGAGCGTATTTCCGCTGACACGTCCCCTCAGACATGATAGTCCAGCACTACAGTCACACAAACTCCTTTAATGTCAACAAGTTCCATTTAGTTTTACAACACAGTACAGAAATGGTATTTTAGTTCAATGTCCATTTTTAGAACCACATTTATTACATGAGCACAAGGTAAACACACTGTACACGAGCACAGTCCTATTGAGGTATGTAAACACACACACACACACAATTTACAGGTGTGTTATGATGAATACGGAGGACTGCCTTCTTCTATGACCGTTTGCAGAGACGATGCTCTCAGTCCCACTCTCCCAGTCAACAGGCTCTTTTCCAGAGGACTTGTTACAGCCAACAATACAAACTACCAACTAATTACTTTACTCTGAGGCACCACCTGTCCTCACCTGTCATATAAGTTGTGTTCAGAATTATCCACAGGGCTGAATGTACGGAATATGGACGAGGAACACGTCCACTTATTAAGGAAGTAGGCTTGTTAACCATCACGTCCAGGGACAGACTGGCGGTCGATACTCTTCCCTCCTCTGTGCTGCTTCAGGGAGCTCAGGCCCTCACTGCTAGCAGACAGCTAGTTAGCTTATCACAACCAATGGCAGTGAATGGGAAGTGTTAGCATAGCTCTGTGAAAAGTCATCAAATACATGTTTCTCTAAGAGGTCTTTGCCAAATGAGGATCGTGTAAATTTGCTATGAATAACAATTTGAAATTAGGAGACATTGTAATTTGAGAGTCAGACACATGAACTCCTTTCATCTCAGACAACAACAGCGGCTCCTCATCAGTCCTGACATGAGTGGGATTATCGTTTGTGCCACGGGTCGGTGCTGCAGCCCCATCACATGACCTATGTTGGTGACCAGCATTCATACTTCTGTTTGGGTCCAGAAACGACACCACCAACTTGCTAGGTGGTGAGATTCTTCATGAACTTTCAACCATGGCGAATGAGATGGAGGTGTGAGGGTGGAAGCTGGACACCAGTTCCATTTACTGAGAGGAAAACAGCAGTAAAAAGACAAAAAGGCTTGTGTCTTGAAATGTGGAAGAGAACATGTGATGTTAAGTGCTGAGAACCTTTTGTTGCTCCTGATTCATTCTCCCTGCCTGAAGTCTTCCCTGGCCGGCCTCCTGCTTCCCTCCACTCCTGCTCCCCATCACCTCCATTCCTCCAACATCCCTTTGCCCCACTTTGCTCTGTTGAGTGAACTGAACCCCATCCATCCATCATCCATCCATCCCTCCATCATCCATCCCTCCATCATCCCTCCCTCCATGTTCTACCTCTTCTCCTGTTCAGGGTGGTGGGGGTGGAGCCTATCCCAGCAGCCCTCCCCCTGGACAGGTCACCAGTCCATGGCAGGGCCAACACATAGAGACAGACAACCATTGGCTCTCCCAGCCACGCCTACGGTCAATTTAGAGTCTGGATTAACCTGGTCCCTCTTGATGTCTTTGGACTGTGGAGGAAGCTGGAGTACCAGAGAGAACCCAGCAGGAACAGGGAGAACATGGAGACTCACCCAGAAAGACCCCGTGCTGCAGCCGGGGCTCCACCCACAACCTTCTTGCTGGGGGCCACAGGGAGGACCACTGCTCCACCCACAACCTTCTTGGTGGGGGGCCACAGTGCTGCCCTGAACTGATTCCTGGATAAACTGTTGCGAGCCTGAGGTCCAGTGTCAGCAGTTGGTGTCTGCAGACTGGAGACTGCACATCAGAGGATGAGGTCTGATCCAGATTATGGAAAAAAAACACTAGTTGGCTGTGAATGTCCTTGTCTCATTAAAGACACCACCAATTTATACTGGCCATTGCTCCACTAGCGCCATCTAGGGGTTCTAGCCTTGTGTTCCTCAACCTGCAGGTGAGAGCGCTGCTTCTCCAACTCGGCAGACACATGCTACTCCCCAGCGTCCATACTTCACATTTCCAAGATTCCAGGTTTCAAACCAAACATTGTAAATAAAATCTTCACAAACTGAGCCGCTCTGAGGCTCGCGTGTCTGTGCTAGCGGTGCCAGAAGGGTTTGTGCAGATCCCCCAGGAACCTGAACGTCACGCGTCAGGGCCAAATGGAGGCTATAAATCATTGTCTCCAGTGTCTGTGTGGTTTGATCCATCTGCCTGACACAGATGAGTCCTGGACTAAAGATACTTCAGTGGTCAGAAACATGCCTATGACCTGAGTGCCCCTCACGTTTTCTTTGCACCGCTGTGATTCACTGCAGAACCTTGGCCTCAGGCCACTGAAGACTTCCTGTGTGTGTCAAAATGATGCCACAAAAACCAATGAGACACAGAAACTACCACTGTACAAATACATGTCATATTTTACAGTTTTGTCCTCCCTCTTCTTGTGCTTTTGCAGCGGCTGTTGCTGGTGCATGCGGCCGTTACTGGATCCCTCGGAACAGGCACATCGCAAAAACCATGGCGAAGAGCTGGAGGGAGGACGAGACGCAGGTTAGAGCAGTGATGACAAGACTTTAATCGAATGACATCAACGAAAGTGGACGTTGCCCTTGTGTTTGTCCTCAGATAAAATGGTGACTTTGTCATCAGGAAGATGGTGGTGACCTCACAGACTCGTTATTGGGGTCGTGCTACTTGAAGCCTCTTGTGCTGTTGTCTTTTTTAGGTACAAAGTTGATCGTCATCCACCTGAGACATTGTGCTCGGTGTCGACACTGAGAATAAATAAATCATACAGTTCATTATTTTGAAGGAGCACATACTTCGATTGTCAGCACGATGATGGCGAGAGCTCCTGCTGTGTAGATGTAGGTCTCAAAGTAATCCATCATCGCTGAGTAACAGCCCTGCGTGGGAAAACACACCACCAGTAACTCTCAAACACAACTAATAATCCTTTCAGGAACATGGCAGCATTTAGGGAATCCAGTTATCACCCATCCCCCACAGAGACGGCCAAGTGTGTGCATCTGTCAGTTGAGAACCACCAAGACTGCTAGTTAGCTTAGCACAATGACTGGCAGTGGATGGGAAGTGTGAGCATAGCTCCGTTAAAAGTCATGAAAAGATAATTTAATAGTGCAAGACTAAGACATTTTAGAATTAGCTACTTTTCTGGATGGGCACAGTGATTTGACATAGAGCAGTGACTGTTGCTACTAATTCTGGCCGACTTACACAGAGAGGATGAAAAGGACCTACAGGCTTTTAGAAGTTGAGTGTGCAAGATGGAGCTATGCTAGTACAGTACTTCCCATCTGCAACCATTCACTATGCTAAGCTAATTAACTGGCTAACAGCTGGTCTCAGCTCCCTGATACAGCACAGAGGATAAAGGATCTCTTCTTCTCATCTGGCCCTGGGACGACAGCAAATACATGTATTTACCAAAAAGTATTCATTCGAAGAAAAGTTGTGTTTTTCATGGGACCGTTTCAGTCTAACTTGACTTATGATTTATTTTAGAGGGAGCTCTTGCAGCTTTGGCTAATTTATTGCAACATTTGGACCTGATGCACTGTTGTGCAGCAGGACAAACCCAAAGTGGCTGCAGTGGCTGTAGCACGAGTGCTGTGCTGCCTCCTCATTCACGGCTCCTCCATCGCTGGGTTGCTGCTCCGTCTGCATCTCTCACTGACACTCCCATCTTTGTTCGGGAGAAAAAGGCCTTCACTAATGACCTTGTTGTTTCGAAAGGACAGGCTGCCCGTGACACACTGCTCCAGGCTGATGTGCTCCATGTGTCCAGGGTAACTGGTCCTCTGGCAGCAGGCCTCAGGGACCATCTTACTGGGGTTGAGAAGTCTGTAGAGGCTGTCCTCGAAGTCCTCGTGGCCGCTCACGCCGCAGCAGTCGAACTGCACAGAGACAACACCAAGCAGGGAGCAACCACTGAAAACACTTGGTTGACTGTGAGGGGAACGAAAGAGGAGAATCAGTGCCTTACTGTGGCCATGATGGCGTTCCATGTGGTGCTGAAGACATCCGTGCTGTTGTGACCTTGGTAGTGGCGTTTCAGCTCCCTGGTGAAATAGTCTCTGGTTAACTGTACGGAGACACAGACACACTTCAGAACTTGTATTTTCACTTCTTACTCTACAAATGAAGCTTCAGCTACGAAAACAAAATTCACACACACACACACACACACACACACACACACACACACAGGCTGATGTAAGCTATGTGTTGGGGAGAGAGTGAAGGAATGACAGGAAGGTGTGATAGGAGAGCTGGTCGCAGGTTCCTCTCTGGCTGACTGGACTCCACAAACGTCACAGAGAAGTTCCTCTTCAAAAGACACCAGAAATAACAGAAAACCAAACTGTGGTTCTCGTCGCTGTGCTGGGCTGCACAGACCTGCTAGTTAGCTTAGCACAATGAATGTCAGTGGAGCACAGGAGCGAGGACTAGTTAGAATCTCTTTGATGAGTCTGGTCTGTGGGTCAGCTCCCCGTGATGTCATCAGTCAGCCAGGTCACCTGTTCAGGAGGCCCACCTCATCTGAACTATGACATCATATACTGTATCAGGACCCGGGTTTCAAGGCCCACCTGTTCACACAGCGCTTGAATGGGCCATGTATTATTGTATGTAATCTGGACTGATCCATGCACGCTTGATATTTTCAATGAAATGATGCAACATCTTCTGGACCTTTTCTATCCCAAACTCAATGTCTCAATGTTCACGTGTGTAGATGTTATCCGACTAAACATGGACTGCTTTAATGTCTTTTTAAAGCTCTTTCTGGTTTAAACATTGCATTTCCATCATGTTTTAGTACCGATATCCACCTTTACAAAAAAATAGTTTCTCCCATTAAGAAAAACTTCATCCAGAAATTATTTTACAGCCACACTTGAGGACGCGCACGGCCAAACCGTAGGCTAGCGAGAGGCTCGTGGTTGAGAAACGGTGGGTTAGGTCATGAAATTGTAGACTTGTAGAACTGTAAAAACACATTTCCATAATGTTGCCAAGAAAAGTCACAATGAGCAACACACATTTGTGAACGACTCTGACTGGTTCTGGTCTCAGTACTCACGTGTTCCCTGAAGAGGAAGGCCAGGATGGCAGCTGCCAGCTCAGCCAGGAAGATGAAGAGGATGAGCATGAAGAACTGAAGCCAGGAAAGACCACAACAACGTCACCATGGCAACCAGCAAGTTTACGCTGATGTCTTTCTACAGCACTCTATACAGACCACAGCTGTCATTTATTATGGCATGATGTATTTTCAAAATAAATCATCCAGAGAAACATGCAGCAAGCACACCAATGAACAAAACATCCAGTAATATACTCCATGTAAAAATTCACACGCTTGTCTGGTGAGGTGGAATGACTGACATGTCCACTCAGCTCCACTAGATGGCGCACTTGTACTGTCACTGTCCTGATGTCAGGCACTCAAGAATAGTAACTAACTCTTACCTCAACCTGACGTAAAGCTTACAGGACATCTATGTTCACCGTGGTGGGAGGAGTTCAACTCCAGTACTGTACTTAAGTGCAATATTGAGGTATTGGTACTTTACAGGAGTATTTGTGATTTAATGGACTTTGTACTTTTACTTCACTATATTTCAAACCATTTTAAAGAAAAAGCAAACGAGTCAGAGCAGTGCACCAGGAACGAATACGACTCTAACTTGACCTCTAGAGGTCAGTGGACACCTTACTGGAGTGCACTAACGCCATGTCTCGTGTAATTTTACTCTGTATACCCAAGCAAACTCAACATCTCAAACTTTCCCTGAAGCTTAGTTTGCCTTGCAAGTACTCACAAATGGATGTTTTGAGCTTAGAAACATTGCCCCTCCTGCATCACTTCTGCGTCCCTCCACAACGCAGACAGCGCCAGCCCCGTATACTTAGCTTAGCGCTAACGGTAACTAAGTAGAAGTCATGGCACCAAACTCTCAGGATCATCATCCTGTAAAATCCATGTCTTCTTTATTCTGCTGCACGATCAGTAATCCACAAACACTTGGATTTAAGATGAAAACAAACCATAACCTCCCTGGTGCATGGCCACGTGACCGAGCCAGGAACAGGTCGGCTCCGCCAGCTGATCATTGAGGAGGTCATGAGTCCAAGTGTTGGTGGATTACTGAGCTCACAGCTGTATCCAGACGAGGTGGATGGGTTTGTAAATGGAACCTTTAGATGGTTTTGTTCGCGTTCTGGAGTCACACAGAAGGACTCAGACAGAAACATACAGTACTTCTGAGTACTTGTCAGGGAGGTATTTCTACTTTTACTTACTATGTAGAGGAACTGTGTACTCCCTCCACGACTGCATACATGTACTTTTAACCTACCGTCTACTGTCTGAGACTAGACCATGAAACTGGGATTAAAGGAACTGCCCTAAAATGGTTTAAGTCCTACTTATCTGACAGGTTTCAGTTTGTTAATGTAAATAATGACCATTCAGAGTACAGCAGAGTCACATATGGTGTACCACAGGGTTCAGTTCTAGGACCGATTCTCTTCACTCTTTACATGCTCCCATTAGGTGACATAATCCGGAAGCACTCAATCAACTTCCACTGTTATGAGGACGACACACAACTTTACTGGTCGATGGAGCCAGACGACACAAGCCAGTTTACTAATCTGCTAGACTGCCTGAAAGACATTAAATCCTGGATGTCCTCTAACTTCTTACTGCTAAATTCAGATCAAACTGAGGTCATCATGTTTGGACCTGAACCCCTCAGGGACACCTCTCTAACCAGATCACTACTCTAGATGGCATCACCCTGACCCTGAGGACAACTGCAAGGAACCTTGGGGTCATTTTTGACCAGGACCTTTCCTTCAGCTCCCACATAAATCATGTGACCAGGACCGCCTTCTTCCACCTGCAGTATCGCTAAGATTGGGAACATCCTTTCCCAGAGTGATGCTGAGAAACTGGTGCATGCATTCATCACTTCTAGGCTGGACCACTGCAACTCTCTCCTGTCAGGATGTCCTAAATACTCTCTAAAGAGTCTCCAGCTGGTCCAGAACGCTGCAGCCAGGGTTCTGACAGGAGTTAAGAAGAGAGAACACATCTCTCCACTTTAGCTTCTCTCCTTCCTGTAGGATCTAGAATCCACTTCAAAGTCCTTCTGCTGACTCATCAGGCTCTCAATGATGAAGCTCCATCCTCTCTGAAAGAACTCATTAGTCCCTACTGTCCCACCAGAGCACTCCGCTCCCAGAATGCAGGTCTGTTAGTGACTCCCAGTATCAATAAAACAGACTGGGAGGTAGAGCCTTCAGGTACCGGTTCCTCTACTGTGGAACCAGCATCTCTCCATGGGTCAGAGAGGCAGACACTCTGACTACTTTTAAGTCCAGGCTTAAGACTTTCCTTTATGACAGAGCCTTCAGTTAGGACTGGTTCAGGTAGCTCTGAACCATTGATAGCTATGCTGCTACAGGCTTAGACTGCTGGGGGACACATCAGGTTACATGGAGCCCTCCTCTCCTCTCCTCTCCTCTCCCCTCCCCTCCTCCTCTCCTCTCCTCTCCTCTCCTCTCCTCTCCTCCCCTCCCCTCCTCTCCTCTCATTACTTGTTGCACTTTGTAGTTTGGCCTTGGTGTCTCGCAGTCTCTCTGTGTTTCCACAGATCCACCAGAGCCCCAACCGCCGCCTGCATCGCCCCCCCCCTCTTATTCCCTACTGTTACACCAGCCTGCGCTCCCCTTCCATGAACCAGTCTGCCATCCAGTCCCCCATCAAGCTGGCTTGCTCTCCCTGCCTCCCCTCCCATGAACCAGTCTACCATCCAGTCCCCCATCAAGCTGGCTTGCTCTCCCTGCCTCCCCTCCCATGAACCAGTCTGCCATCTAGTCCCCCATCAAGCTGGCTTGCTCTCCCTGCCTCCCCTCCCATGAACCAGTCTACCATCCAGTCCCCCATCAAGCTGGCTTGCTCTCCCTGCCTCCCCTTCCATGAACCAGTCTACCATCCAGTCCCCCATCAAGCTGGCTTGCTCTCCCTGCCTCCCCTCCCATGAACCAGTCTACCATCCAGTCCCCCATCAAGCTGGCTTGCTCTCCCTGCCTCCCCTTCCATGAACCAGTCTACCATCCAGTCCCCCATCAAGCTGGCTTGCTCTCCCTGCCTCCCCTCCCATGAACCAGTCTACCATCCAGTCCCCCATCAAGCTGGCTTGCTCTCCCTGCCTCCCCTCCCATGAACCAGTCTACCATCCAGTCCCCCATCAAGCTGGCTTGCTCTCCCTGCCTCCCCTCCCATGAACCAGTCTACCATCCAGTCCCCCATCAAACTGGCTTGCTCTCCCTGCCTCCCCTTCCATGAACCAGTCCACCATCCAGTCCCCCATCAAGCTGGCTTGCTCTCCCTGCCTCCCCTTCCAGAAGCTTCCTTCTTCAACTGTTATTAACATTTCCATGTTTCCTCCATTCTGTGTTATAAACTGTTTTCTTGTCTGTACCAACATCTCCTGCACGTCTGTCCCTCCTGGTGAGGGATCCTCCTCCCCTCCTCACCCTGAGGTTTCTCCCATTTTTCCCTGTTAAAGGTTTTCTATGGAGTTTCTCCTCAGTCGATGTGAGGCTCTGAGGGCAGAGGATGTTGTTATGATGCCATGAAGCCTGGAGACAAACTGGAGGTGAAAACAGGTTACAAAGAAAACTGCCTTGCCTTTACTGGCAGAATGTTGCGTAAATACCAGATGAGGTCAGCCAGACTGTCACCACGAGCTGACTGCTTGGTAACACCATTCACAGACCCACTTTTAGCTCTTTTAGAACTTCTCAGTCAGATGTACGAGGAAGTTCTGACATCTGTGGTTCTTTTTCTGCGGTTCTGTATTTCATTTGCTAATAAACCACAAACGCGGCTCATGATGACTCTCAACAGCAGCGGTGGAGGTAACGAGCGTGGAATTAGCATGACGTCACAATTCTTCCTGTTCTGATGAGAACATGCGGATGAAGGATCATGGTGATCTTCACTCTTAGGTTAAAGGAACATGCCAACTTTTGGGGAATAACACATTTTGTCCATCGTTTTTTAAACCAGACACACAGCCGGGGACCCTCCTCTTCCCTCCGGGAGCTCCAGATCTCCAGACCCCCACCAGAGTGCAGCCTGCTAGTTAGCGTAGCTACAATGAATGCTAAGATGGTCACACTGGATGTCACCTGTGTTTTTCTTTCACAGTAACATCAGGGGTTTCTGTCCTAACATCAGATGACGCAGTCAGACTCACAAAGAGCAGCAGACATTTATTCTCGCGGATGGCTCCACAGCAGCCCAGGAAGCCCAGCAGGAACAGCAAGGCCCCCAAGGCCAGGATGACGTAGACCCCCGTGAACACCAGGGGGTTGGCCACCACGATCTCTCTGAAGCCCATCGGGTCCACCAGCACCCAGACACTGACAGCCAGCAGGAAGGAGCCACCCAACTGGGGGAGAGGGGTTAATATGGCAGTTAAATGTGTTTGATTGTGGAAGTGAATAAAAACCATGAACACAGACGTTTTCCTGGACTGATCAAAGACGAGTCACCGCAGCCTTTAAACGAGCAGTCGTAAACGTCAGAGTCACACCTACGCCTCCCGTCGCCTGGCTCACATCCCGTGACCCCCCCACTGGCGGTGCAAACAGAAATGTTGGCTCTCAGTAGAGCTCCCCAGTGGCTAGTTCCTATAACTGCAGGGTCAGGAGGCCTCTCAAGTGTTTATACGTGAATGGGGGGGGGGGGGATTTTAACAGGACGTTCATGTGTTCACCTGCCTGTAAGAAAAGAACAGTCTGTAATGTTAGCTAAATTAGCTAGAGAACCTAGTCCAAGTATTTTGGGGAGGTTCTCATGCCTGGAGAACCGAGGACAGAGATACACCTGCTCACAATATAGAGCCGTGTGATTGGTGCAGGAGCTCCAGCTGATGCCGATGACTCACGATCGCAGATGGACGCATCTGCTAGGTCCTTCGTTCTGCAGAGCACTAACCAAAATGCAACACAGTTCTTTTTTAAAATCGTTCTATTGATCTAGTTTTGGCTTCTCTCTCTTCTCTCTCCCTACTGGTGCATGTGGGAGGATCATGCTTACCCCCCCCCCCCCCCCCCACACACACACACACACACAAACCCCTCCACACCCCCCGCCCAGACTGACCTGTGGCAGTCAGGAAATACATTTCTATTTTTACATTTTAATTCTGTGAAAGAAATCTGAGAAGGTGGTGAACTCACAAAGATGAAGAAGTTGAAGATGAACATCAGGTACTTCATACAGCTGAGGCAGTCGCCCTCCATGGCTGAGACCTTCCCCTGCACGTGCACACACACACACACACACACACACACACACACACACACACACACACACACACACACACACACACACACACACACACACAGTGAAAGAGCTGAAGGGTTTATTTAAACACATCAGGTGCATTAGAGAACTTAGAACTAAAAAGGGGACGCATTTCAATCAAATCTGAGAGTTGAACCATGAATTAAATAACACCCTGACAAACACTCATCAGTAGACAATGTGATGGAGGAAACTGGAGACTGAACATGACGGTGCTTGGGTGTAGAGGCCTGAGAAGTGAAGGACCGGTCCCATTCTGGTCAGGAGCATCACTTCATGGATCAACACAAAATTCACTGAGCCCTTGTGAAAGTCACATTTCAACTGCAGAGAAGAAGCTGGAGCTGTGGAACATAAAACAACGAATGCTGAACAAAGACAACTTCAGTTGTGCTCATTATTAATTCAGGAGATGAGGAACTTTCCACCAACCATTAATTATGATGTCAACCTCCTACTGGAGCGAGTACATTTACTCTTTTAGTCATTTATGGACAGGTTGCATGCTAGACACACAACTATCTGTCTCATCAAACACACGCACACACACGCATACACGCACACACACACACACACACACACACACACACACACACACACACACACACCTGGCAAGACAGATAAGTGCATGATGATGAGGATGAGACAGAATCAGTTTTTGTCAGCTCTGGGGACGTGGCAGTGACAGCGCGTCCCTGTGGGACTGTACGACACGCGGAGGCAGTTGGCTGCTGCAGAGGAGGACATGTTGGTGTGAGCGGGGCTGTGAGCGGGGCTACCAGTGGGGGTGCGAAGAGGACCAACTGTGCACTTATGGTCCCTGATGGTGTTTACCAGCTGGAACTCACATGCAGCCACCTGTCATATCCGAGGGAACAGCGCACAGTTCACTTGGTTGACTGTGAACGCGCTAAAACTCCCTCAGCCTTTGGAAACGTGATGCTGGGAACACGATGTCAGACTGCATCCACGTGTACGTGGACTGTCTCTATGTCCTCCGTCTTATTCAGGTGTCACTGGGACAGCCGGTGTCCACACAGCCTTCAGGATTTGTTGTGTCTTCAATGTGAAAGGCTGAATGTTGGCCTCTCTGATGGTTTTCTGGTTGGAATTTGCAGCTTTTACTTCACAACATGTTTTCAACTCTTATAAACGATGTTGAACTGCATACACAAAGCTCAGCTGACACAAGACAGCGTTCCTGGAAGAGAAAGAACGGTAAAACGGGCCGGCTCCGGTTTGGAGGGTGGGATTCGTCAGGATTTGCTGCTATTGAGCGATCCAGGCTGGAAGTCACAGCACAGCGTTTGTTCGGTAAACTCAGAGGAAAAAAAGGGGTTTCAAATAAACCCACTGTCACTTTGACTTTGAAGTTCATTCACTCTCATCCTGACCGTCGGCTGAAGCCATCATACCCCGACCCCCGTCGACGCCAGGCCTCTGGGTTCACACAACAGATGCTCCATTCTAATTGACTCAACATGGCGGTTAACGCCAGTAATTCTTGCTCATTTGTCATCTCTCTCTCTTTGTGCGTCTTTGTCGAGTTCTCAGCTGTGTTAAGCTGCTACCACTACTTCGACTGCTGTGTGTGGGGCTTTTATTTTAATGAAGTCAAACCTTAGATGCTCCAATCGCACTGCAATTAAACACAGGCTTTGTGATGAGCAGTGCACTCCGGGTGATTGCTGCCTCTTTGGGTGCTGTCAGGGTTAATAAAATAAGAGCATGAATTGGTGTGTTGGGATTTGGTCCACATGCACAAATGCACTCAGGGTTGTTAGCACGTCTCTCTCAGTTACTGACATCACCACAATTACAAGAGAATTTCACTGACACAGATGTTGCAGGGAAGCAGAAATTGCTGCTTTGAAATTAAACAACATGATTACAGAGACGTTGGGAAGAGAGGACTGACTTGGACAAATGAAGAGCTGTTGAACCCAGAGACACCAGGCTGCTGTCACCACTCAGACACACAGGAGGGAAAGCCATCTTAATTAAAAACTGACGGGCATCAAAATGCAGAAAACAACTGAACACTGCAGAAAATCAGGATTTAATCAACACTAATTACACACTGAAATCAACTTTTTTAAATACCAGCCGCTGTTGTAACTGAAAACACTGAAAGATTCATGAACTCCAGCATCCTCCAGAGTGTTGAAAATCTAGGAAGTGTGTTTTCTTTTCCTCCAGCGTGAGCAGGATCACCAGGACGTGCCTCCTGCTAACTGCTTGAGTTAACAGCTTCCCTGCAACAGTAACAGTGTGTCATGTGGACACTCCTTGCAGGAGTAAAAGTACAGCAAACACAAACCTGCACTGAGCTGAACGGAGCCAAACGTTTAAAATAAAGAAGCATTTTATTTTTCCTGCTCCTCACCAGAGGCAGCAGCTCCCTCTGCTTCACCGAGCTCTTTGGTGAGTCTTCATTGTTCTACTGCCTGGCTGACACGTTGCTACGGCAACTCTGAATCAGCACTGCCATTACTCTTGATTCCAAAGGGGGGAGCTATCGCAGCTTAGATGCACCTCAAGTGGATTGGTGCTCTGCTAATGTTGCTGTGATGACAGGATCTGAGTTAGGATGAATGAATCACAAAGAGGAAAGCGGCCCCGGACATCAAGATTTTAATAATCAGTTGAGGTGCAATTGATCATTGTTCCATGAAAATGAGAAGAACAATGGAAAAAGTAACATGACATGGAATCAAATATGTTGTCACAAGGACAAATATATGGACAGTCAGTCTCTGCTGAACATGCAAACTCCACCACAATGTCAGTGGCCTTGAAAAGTCCTGAAATTGTCTCAAGTCAAAATTGACTGATAGAATATTTTTAAAAAGCAGTCGAGCATCTAAGAATCAGCAGTGGCCCTTCAACAGCTGAGAGCTGGGACGGTGGCTGAGAGCTGACTAAGAAAACATGTCTGCATCTTCACGGTCCAGTAAAAAATGTGCGAATTGGAGGAGTGAGCTGGGCACACAGACCTGGACACAGTGGTGCTGCAGTCCCATCGAGCAGTTGAAGATCCCTTCAGACACGGGTCTGTGGCAGCTGAATGGTTTCACTCAGAGAATGGTCCACAATGCCCCCGTCATGGAGAGGCACTGGGCCTGGTTCCAGTAACCCTGCAGCCTTGAGCCTCGAGAGGTCTCACCACCAGCGTTGTCGAGCTTCACGGGGACCTTAACCAATCTGATCAACTACACTAGGAGACGGTCGTCAACTTTGGAGTAAGATCATTAATATCTGGACTCAAGTGCCAACACATACACCTGTCAGTGCTGCTGCAGAGGTCCCCCCCCCCCGCCCTCACACACACACACACACACACACACACACACACACACACGTATTTCCAAGGCAACAACCCTAACACCTTGAAAGATGGTGTAAATCTATGAGAGGGGCACTTGGCCTTTGAATGGCCATGAACACATGGCGAATGCAGCCCTGCACACTGCTGATGCTATCGTTCATTTCCAATTTGACCTGGAGTCGACAACGCCTGGCACAGGCACAGCAACACATCGCCCTACGGTCTCCGGCACGTTCCTCCACTTCCGTGACTGTACTGTACTGAGTGGGAATCGAACCAGCAGCCAAGCCAAGCACTTCCTGGTCAGTATTTTGAGAACGTGTCACAGCAGATCCTTAGAGGAGTTCCCACTCACAAGCTTATCACTACAAAGTTCATTTACCAAATATGAATCAGAAGCTCGCCTTCCACGTTCACACGAGCTTAACTCAGCTCGTGTGATAAAACCACAGCGTTGAGGACTGCAAAGTCAGCAGGCTGCAAAAGTGAAACCAGATCCCTGTGTAAATCCTCAGCCGTCCCCAGCCAGCCAGGGACTGTTTCTGCAGCTACTACCGCCAGCAACAGGACACTCTGGTCCAATAAATCAGCGAGTCACCGCTGTTGGGAGGAAGTGCAGCGTATACAGAAGAGAGGGAGGGGCGCTGATTGCCTTCATCCATCAGTGCTGAGCAGCAACAGACGAGGGACCACGGGATATCTCAGGGGATTTATTCACCGGGCTCCTTATGTCAGTCATGGAGGAGCGATGTACACACGGGGGGTCAGCTCTGCAGGCCAGATTGGTATGAGAATTGGTAAACCTCATCGATGTGCCTGTCTGCTTGTCTCCTCTCCCTGTGGAGGTTCTGCTACTCTGAACCCCTAGACGCACCTGCTCAGCTATTTACTACCACGTTCTGCAAAGTCGGAATACTCGCAATTTGATATGCGAGATCTTTGGATGAGCCCCGCTTACTCCAGCCAGAACTCAACCATGGGCCCTGGGAGGCACAAACTCATATCAATATTGACACGAATATCAGGGGCCTCCGTCGCTCGGGAAGTTACCAACAAACATCACTTCCTTGGTGATCTTACCTTCAACAGCAATGCTTGGTTATTAATGTTGTGTTGTCAGACGTTGATAGGCTTAAGCCTGATTTATCATTTGGCATCACATGGATGACATAACGACAGCGTAGCTACTCACATGCGCTGTAGCCGCACCTGACTCCATTTCAGCCATTGCTGAAAACACAGGAGGAAACTCAGCACAGCGGCACAGAAGCTGCGCCGCCAACTGGTGTTTCGGCAGTGTGACTGCCCTGGATGAGTCACCAGTCGTACCAGCAGGGCCAACACATATAGAAAGACAACCAGTGGCTCTCACAGCCAACCCTACGGTCAATCCCCACTTCCCCCGTGACCATGTCCAAGTGTCCTTGAGCAAGACACTGAACCCCTAATTGCTCCTGATGGCCCTGAGATGGACTGATGACCCCTCCAGGGTGAACCCCGCCTCTCGCGCGGTTGAGTACGCTCTCCCGGTGCCATGCCGGCTGACGCCAGCGGGGATGGAGGCATGAACACCGGACCTAAATGCTCTGGTAGCAAACTCAAGCAGCTCTTTGCGTGAGTCCCTTCAGCCTCCAGGAACGTCTCCCCCTCGTCTAAACTCGCTCTGGCCTCTCCAGGAATTCAATGAACTTTCTGTCATTTTTGTGGGAGCAACTGACAACTTAGCGCCAGTGAAATGGGGAGAGTCATGGACAAAGCCAGCCTCGGGGGGCTCTCAGCGGGAATCACCACCCGGCCCTCCCACTGCCCGTTCTGAATGCCATCTGTTATGAAACCCAGTCACATGGACAGCTTCCTCCTCTGAGGGGCTGCTGCCACGCCTCGGACCCATAAATAGCGCCAGGTAGGGAGACGCCGCCGCCATCTCCTCTCATACACTCTGGTTTTGCAAACGCCCCCGGGACGCCGGTGAATGCAGATGGTTGAGAAATTCATAAAGACGGAGCTGTGCCTGAAGGTGGAGGCGGCCAGAGTCCTGGTACCATCCATACAGACGCAGGGAAGCAAAAAGAAATGGAGGGCAGCAGTTTGGGTTTAATTAGCCACATTTAAGCTGGCCAATTTGGGCGGCGTGGCTCAGGGTAGAGTGGCCATCTAGCAACTAAAGTGTCGCTGGTTCAATCTCCACTTCCCTTGGTGACCATGTCCAAGTGTCCTTGGGCAAGACATTGAACCCCTAACTGCTCCTGATGGCCCTGCCATGGACTGGTGACCCGTCCAGGGTGAACCCTGCCTCTCACCCAATGAGATTCCTGCGTGGGTTCTCTCTGGTACTCCAGCTTCCTCCACAGTCCAAAGACATCAAGAGGGACCAGGTTAATCCAGACTCTAAATTGACCGTAGGCGTGGCTGGGAGAGCCAATGGTTGTCTGTCTCTATGTGTTGGCCCTGCCATGGACTGGTGACCTGTCCAGGGGGAAGGCTGCTGGGATAGGCTCCACCCCCCCCCCGTGACCCTTAATGTAGGAATAAGCGGAAGACGATGGATGGATGTTTCTATTCTTTTACACTGCACGTGTCTACGTAGAGAGACATGCAGTAATCTGCCAAATCCCGACCAAGTATCAGGGCAGGGATGAAAAAGAGAGGCAGAGGATTTTTTTCAATGTTGAGAATAAACTCCAAGTATTGCAGAGAAGGACTTTTTTTTTTGTACATTTTTTTGTACATTTTGAGAATAAATTGAGATTTTGAGATTAAAGTCACCAGTTTGAGTCTTTATAAAAATAGAGCAATGAGCGTCTACATCCTGGCCTGCGTGGGTGAATTCATGGAATGTCCTTCAGAGTCAGGTTTGCGAAGGACTTCTGTCTCTTTCAGCTCATCGACACAGCCAGGTTGTCCTAGAGGGACGTCCCCAGCTGTCGGCCGCTGCCCTCATGGTTCCCCCTGGACAGACAGGAGCTGACTTTCTTCTCAACATATCCACTTTTTCCTCAAAATGCAAAACAATGGG